>NW_017731375.1:1167766-1232360 GCF_001890085.2 Hipposideros armiger | reverse complement strand
GGGGGGGGCGGGAACAGACAAGTTGCTGTCCTTTCGTTCTTCAGTCTAGTTGTGGAGGCAGTCGGTCACCGGCCATTGGACGGCAGCTCATGCCGGCTGCTGGCTACTCATGCCAGCTGCCAGCCACTCAGGGTAGCTCACGGCAGCCCACTGCAGCAGGGGCTGCAGCCTACAGCCTAGCTCCAGGCTGAACTGTTGTTCACCATCATAGCTGTAGAGGGCGCTGTGTCACTGGCACTCATGTGGGATCCAAACTGGGGTCCTGCTTCTCAGAGCTTGCATCCCAAGCCAACTCTTAACCAACACACCACTCGGCTGGCCAAGACTCCCTTTCTTTTTCTGTGAAAAACATTACTATGTATATAAAGACCTTAGCAATTCTTTGGCACACAGGAAGTGCTTAATGAATGGTTAAGGTCATTATCATTATTCCCTTTCTACCTAGTCTGACTTGCTTGCAGGTCTTAACTATTGATTAGTACCATCTTATGCTACAAAACGTTTGCCAGTCATCATCATTAGAATACAATTCTCTGTCACTTTTTCTATTTAGCTTCCATATTACTGGTTTACAACAGCAAAATTCCCATAACTGTATTGATGGCTTGTAGTTTATATCGATGTTATCAAACCTCCCAATTGTTATTCACCCCATCTTTTCCTTGTTGCTAATTGACTGTCTACCTCATTTGCTGTGGTCCCTATTATTCTTTTATTAACCACAGAAATCCCTAAATGCCCTTGTTCAGTCTCAACAAATGATCTAATCTCCCATTTTACTAATGTATCAGGATGTTAAATTCAACTCTTCCTGTTGTCTTGAATTTTTTGCATAGGTCCTTGGCTGAGAATAACACAATAGTTGCCAAATACTCCCCCATTCTAAAGAGAGTTGCTAAAGCAGCTGCACAGGACTTACCAAGGAGATGGCTGAAACCCAATTCTGCTAGCATATGCCCACCACTACTCTTGAATGAATCAGACGCTGAGGTTTCAGGGGTCCTGAGGGAACTTCCCTGGGGAGCAACGGTTGACATACCATTATATCCTATCCTTGTTCCTCACCTTATACTAAGTGAAAAACTCTTTCAAAAGGAGACCTTAATATATATTACTGGTGTTAGCGGACTTAAGCTATGTCATCTGACTCTTGCTGGGAAAAGTGTGAAGGTAAATGTTGGTGTCTCCAGTGACCAGCACCAGGACAAAAGTGCCGCTCCACCAACAGCTAGACACAGTGCACGTTTCCTGGGGAAATAAAATGGCCCTCAAGACAGATGCCTGGAATCCTCCTCAGAGTTGCATGGAGGGATGAAGCAACCCAGCAGAGAAGTAGGCAACCCGAAGGCCAGAGGACAAGGACAACAGATGACAACTATTCCAGCCACACAGGCTGAGCCATTTCCCTGTTAGACCACTGTCTACCTAACTAGATCCTGGAGGAGTAAGTAACAAACAGGGAGTCAGGGGACGGCTGAATAGGGAGAGAGAAGAGGGAACGCATGCCTCCTTTCCCGCTGCAAGCTTCTAAGCCTAAAGTGAGCCGAGCTATGGGAGCAGAGACCCTTTCAACTGAAAGACTTTTGAGATTAAATATTACATAGGTTGAGACTATTTATTTGGCAAAATAAAGCCGTTCTTGAGAATTAGGGAGTCCAGAAAAGCTGTGGTACCCGGCTGAGATTTCATCCAGATTATGACAGAATGAGCCCAGGGATCCAATCTAAGGCTCAGTGAGAGAAAGAATAAACTCACTACCTGACTTCGCTCAGATCCAGATCATTCTACAACATAATAGCACTAAGACTCTTTAGAATGGACTTCAACATCTCTCCTAGCCTCTTTAACAATTTACTGTTTGTTCACTTGTCCTTTCTTTATTTTCTCATGACTCATAACAAAAATCCTCTCTCCGGGAAGGTAATTAATTTTCACCAACTTCCTCTTCATGGTCCTCATTTATTCTACAATTGATTTTTCTTTTGAATTTGATACTCCCTCATTTTTGATGACACTGCACTCCCTTTATTGCCCATTGTGATCATTTCTAAGTCTCCACTGCTGTTCTTTTTTTCTGCCCATACTTGAGGACTCTTTGTTTTCTTTCCTTCTGTCCATACTCTCTCTCTCTCTCTCTGGTTTTCTGTATAGACATGGCTTCATGTAACACCAGTATTCTCACAACTTTCATAGCTCCATTTCCAGCCTTGGTCTTTTGCCTAGTCTGATACACAGTTTCCAAGGCCTGCAAGACATCTCTGTATTTTTATCTATAGCGTACTTTGCTCCCCCACTTTATGTTTCCCTACCAGAATCCTACTCATCAATTAAGAGCAGCTCAAGCATCACTTAGTTTCTGACTTCTTCCCTTAGAGAAAGAAATACACAAAATTTAATTCTTTCTTTGAATGTAAAAAAATAACAATTTTTTTATATGAGTTCCCCATGTGCTAGGATCTCTATGGGCAAACATGTTGGTTTATTTTTCACCTTCCAAAGCACCTAACATAGTCCTTCTACAATTAGAACATCCTTGATCACTGCTAAATGGAACAAAAATAAAGATTTGGTGTAGAATGCATGAATATGACATCACTGAAAATAGTCTGTTCAAATACTTAAAGTTAAAAAAAAAAATGAAGGCCATGTAGCCAGAATACACAGAAAAGCAGATGCAGGATGTGGGGGGAGCCTAACTCCTTCTATATAATCTTACTTGTTTTCTTCGCCATTTATTTTTTTGACTATTTTTTGTTTCATCAAATAAATCAAGCGTATATGCATATATGTATCTGTATTTACACACTTATGGAACTATATCTGCTTAATAAATTTGAGTTGAAGTCACAAAATGAAAATGTTTATAGACAAGTTCCTTCACAAGTGACTTATTGTAAAGAAAAAAAAATGTATTATAAAAATAAGCCATGGTCAGCTGCCTCTACTCCCCTGCGTCCTGATTCCTGATTCTTGATTGCTTCCATGACAAGCGTATCATTTCACTGCCAGAATATCTTACAAACAGTTAAGATGAATGGAAGTATATGTGAGCTCTTGAAATTAATTGTTAAGAAATAAAGGAGAGAGAAATAAAGCTATTCATCTGGTGACCACCATTCTACAAGGATAAGGACAATTTTCCTGTCTAAGCTCTCTCCTCCTAGATCAGATTTTATATGCTAATTACTCTTATTTAGAGTCTGCCTGTGATCGTTCTCTTGTTGTTTCACCAGTGGGTGTCTTGCTTTCTTCAGTGGAATATGAACTCTCACAGAACTAGTCTTGTAATTTCTTCTTTTACTGAGTTCTTCTATGTGGCAGACACTAGTATCCACTCCCATGACATGATCAGGCTTAATCTTTACAAAACTCATCGTTCAGGTGCAGAGACTGAGGCACCCAAAAGTTAAACAATTCATTCACATTTCATAAGAGAAGGAGATGGGTTCAAATTAAGGTCTAATGATTCTAACCATGGCCCGCCCTTCTCCTTCTTAGATGCTCCTTAAAGAATTTACTATATTACAATATGTCACTTATTGTGGTGAATATTATTGTTCTCAATCTCAAAACACACAGAAGATACCCTCCTCTGTATCCATGTCTTCTGCTTTGTTGTTCCCCCATTAAAGGCAAGAGGCTATTTTCTCACTCCGTTAATGGAGAGCTTGGCTGTGTGACCTCTCTTCCCCTGGGAATCTGGGTGAAGTGACAATGTCTCCACAGCCTAGTCTGTAGGAGGCACTCGAGGCTTCTGCTGGCCCCTTCTGCTCTGCCATCACCATGGGAAGAACACGCTCTTGCTGCCACACTGAATCGGGGAAGACGGGAGACCCTTGAAACCTACTGTCATGCAGTTAATCACTTCGTGCCGTGCCAAGCAAACGGCGAGCTACGTCAGGTAACACCTGCCTAAGTCACCCACAGACAAGTTCGCAGGAAGGAATGATTGTTGCTACAGGTTTTGGAGTGGTTTGTTACGCAGCAATACTATGGCAATAATGGATACACCCATGATTATTTCTGTACCTAATTCCTGTTACCAGATTATAGGTTCCAGAGCTATTCAGTGCCCTTGTCTTTTTCTCACCCTCCAAAATAAACTAATGCAGTATCATGCAGGGTGTGAGTGTCCAAGCAATGCTGAACGAATAAATAAATGCGTGTCTTCTTTTCTACCTGCAAAAGTGGGCGACTGTGTAAGGCTTGGTGCCTTTGTAGTGAAAAACCCATGGATATTGTGCAATCAAAGATTCTGTAAAATCAAATAATTTGCACTGGGTTTTCTACTCCTGGTATGTGTCGCCGGTGGATCCTAAAGTTTTCCTATTTAAAATGCCAGTTTTCTAAGAAGTGAATTGTTTCAAAACACTAGTGTGACCTCTTTAAAAAGGCAGCTTTGTGTTTTGCAAAGAACTTAGTATGGGCACCACAGGCCTGGTTCTGTTACTTAATGAGGATGCCAACATGAGACAAACCCACTGACTTTTCTGAGGCCAAGTTTTCCATATGTACAGTAGGGATAACAGTATTATCCCTCATAGGGTTTCTAAAATGCATATTAGAATCACAAAGTGATAAAAGCCTACCTGTAATTTTAAAATCATTGTGTGATGCACACCTACTATGCGTAGGTCTTTTTCTCAAAGCCAGCACCATATAACCACAGCACATTGTTCTAGAACATCAATTTTACTTGATCTCACATAACACATAATATCTTCATAAACTTTACAAATTAAAAAACTGCAAATAAATTCTTATCCACATGCAGGTAGATTTGGGGCTGGATTTTGCAACCATCAAGAGTTCTGAGTTCCTTCTTTTCTTAGATTAGTAGCACTTCATTAATGCATTAGTCTGCTAAGGGCTGCTGTAACCAAATATTACAGGCTGGGTGGTGAAAACAACAGAAATTTATTTTCTCACAGTCCTAAGGGCTGGAAGGGCAAGATGAAGATACCGGTAGGATTGGTTCCTGGTGAGATCACTCAGCTGAGCTTCTCAGTGTGTCCTCACATGGCCTTTCTTTGTTTTGTGCACATGGAGGGAGGAAGAGAGGGAGGGAAGAAGGGATGGAGATAGAGAAAACAACAACAACATATATATATATATATATATATATAGAGAGAGAGAGAGAGAGAGAGAGAGAGAGAGAGACTGACTGACTTATAAGGACACAGTTCTATATGAATAGAGCTCCTCCCCTGTGACTTCATTTAACCTTAATTGCCTCCTTAAAGACCCCATCTCCAAGTACAGTTATATTGGGGTCAAGTGCTTCAACATATGATTTCTAGATCACTAAATTCAGTCCATAAGAGTGGGGTATGGTGATTTTTTAAATATGTCCAAAAATTATTTGATACTCCCCTTTTCAGGAGGTGGGACTTAAGTCTCCTCCTCTTGAGTGCAGAATGGATTTATGAGTCACTTCTAATGAATAAAATATAAGAGAAGTAATGGGATGTTATTCCAAGATTAGGTTACAAAGAGGCTACATTTTCAATTCGTGTGCTCTGTCTCACTCTCAGACTCTAGGTCTCTCTTTCTTGGGGCATGTGATCCAGGAGACGCCAACTGCCACAGGGAGTCAAGGTATTAAAATCTGCCAACTATTAATACCACACAAGTGGACTTGTGAGTTCTCCAGCCCCATTCAAACCTTGAGATGACTGTAGCTATAGCTGATAGCTGATTCCAACCTCATAATTTCTAAGAAAGTTGTTTAAAGTCCTGCCTCATTTCTTTCTTTACAGGAACATGTGAGAGGAGAAAAATAAAGGAAATGCTATTAAGCTTGAGGGAACTAGGCTTGATGGTTTTGAAAATTCTCAGGCATTCCAGATAGCAAACGATTATAAAATTAAGAAATGGCTTCTGCAAACAGTATATACGGGCAAACTAGTGTAAATATGAAGCCAAGGGCATGACTGTAAAATTATAAAACCTCAGAAAGAGTTATAGCATTGCCTCAAATTTCCGTTTGGTCAGATAAAAGACTCATTAAAGACATCGACTGAATGTCTTACAGAGCCTCTCAAAGAAGGGGTGCTAGGAATCTTGAGGGAATTGCCTTCAATCATCTCAGCAGGTCCTAAGGTGGAGCAGGGCTTATCTTGAGGAAATCAGGCTCGTGGCTTTCATCTAACAGAGTGAGCCTCAACAAGACCCACACCACTAAGGTTTGTAGAAGAACTATATATGCAGACACATTGCCAGCTTGAACTGAAAAGGACAGAGGCAACGCAAAGTGGAAAAAGGCTCTTGGACCTCCAACACTATCCTGGCAAAAAGCAGGCTCAGAAAACTAGTCTGCAAACACATTGTACACGTCATGAAAAAGGAAGAAAGAGGGCGAGACAGGGAGAATTAGCCCTGTCCTGGAACTTATCAATGAATGCCTGACATTTGTCCAGCTGGATTTCACAATAACTATGGATCAACGGCATTTTTCTGTCTCCAATTTTCATCCATTTGGGTCGGGAATGCCTAGAGGGGTTATCCTAGGCCCGTCACACTACTATATGTGTGTATGTCTACTGTGTATGTTGAGGGCCGATAGCATATGCCTTTAGTTTCATAAGTAGAAAGAAACTGTACCAAAGGGGCCACACTTAAGGAACTAAACACTAAGATTCTTATTCATACCTGGCTTCAATTTAGATGATGAAATTCTGGAATTTGAGGTGAGGCTGCCGTGGGATGAGATTGTATTTTGTATGCGAGATAAATGTAAATTGTGGGCGGGGGAGGATTTGGTGATTTTACAAATACATCTTACAGTTTTTTTGATATTCGTCTTTTTCAAGAAGTGGAGCTTAATTTTCTTTTCCTTAAGTATGGGCTTGTTGGGCTTCTTGGGTGTCAGTAGCTTGTTTCTAATAAATTATAGTAAGAGTGATGGGTTGCCACTCCTGAGATTAGGTTATAAAAGGACTGTGCCTTCTGTGTTTGGTGCCTTTTCTTGTTCTGGTGCTCTCACTCTTTTCTTCTCAGACCACTCACTCTGGGCGAAGCCAGCTGGTATGGCAGGAATGGCATCCTCAGGCCAAGAAAACCTTCCACCAGCCACATGAGTGAGCTTGGAAACAGGGTCTCGAGCCCCAGTCGAGTCTCCAGATGACCACAGATGTGACTGATGTCTGATTGCAATCTCATGAAAGATTCTAAGCCAGAATCACCCAACTAAACTGTTCTTGTTTTCCTAACCCTCAAAAACGGTGTAGGATAATAAATGTTTGCTGTTTTAAGCTGCTAAATGTCAGGCATAATCTGTTATACTGCAATAGCTGACTAATATAGAGGAAAATCCTAAACAATCCTGTATAGGTAAATCTTATTATACTCATTCTGTAGATGAGAAGGTTCAAGTATCAAAATGTTAACGGATTTCCCGAAATCATACAGCTTATAACTGGCAGGATAAAGATTTGAATTCACATCTATGTGTCTTAAGGGGAAAAAAAAACCTAAGAAAAAAACAACAACTTTGTATTAATAAAAATTGAAATATAATGAAACAACAATCTTTTATAAAAATAATGTTTGGGCTAATACAAAAAGTTCAATAATGACATAAAAGTACGATCTGCTTAAGGAGTAACTGAGGTGGTGGGCAGGCCAGGGAATGTGCAAGAGATGCTTAAATCTATATACCACAGGGGCCAGGACATCTGGTCAAAAAGAGGTGAGCCATTCCTTCTTGATTCTGGCTTCCCCAATTATGTTAATTTTAACAGAACTTGGCTTCCTGGCAATGCAGAGCTAGTGAGGCATTTGACACACTGTAGAATTTAAGTTCAAAAGTAAAATTGTTTAATGAATGCACACCCCACTCCTTATTCATTATGCAAAGTCGGGTTGTAAAGATTTTCAATATGTACTCTAATTCCCTTTAAGAAATGTGATTCCACATTCCTCATATTAGTGTAGGGGGAGAAAAATTATTCTGCTGGAAAAGGCTTTGGGGTCAGTTAGAAATTCTCAGCTCTGTTTTAAAAGTAAGACAGAATCCCCTTTTCTCAGCGATTGTGTTTTATCCTGTTGAGGTGGATGGCTGTAAAACACAGCACCTCCCCCTTCAACTTTGCCATATAACTTGATTAGACAGGAATAATCTCTTATGCTTTCATGCACAAATTTAGGAGTGACCCAGAACAAACGAGTTTCCTTCATCACCATAGCAACCAGGACTATGGAAAAATGCCACTCACTAGGCTATGCAAGTCAGATTTCATTCCTTTGATGTTAATTAACAAATTGCTTTCAGAAAATCAATGAGGTCCCCTGTTCCCCTCTAAATGTTTGTGATATATTTTTTAATACTTCCTTAAGGGGTGTGTTGGAGAAATGGATGGGAGAGACAAGGAGCAAAACAGACCACTGTTTTTTCTTGGTGTAACACATAGGTGGTTAGGGATGCAAGAGTGCATTTGGCTGACAGCAGAATCCACTTGGACCTCTCGGGCATTGAGACAAACCTAAGTTCGTGTTTTCCTCCTATACTCATTTCCTTCCTCTCTGAAAATGGTGGCTGCTTTCTTTCCAGAAAAAAAGAAATACAGAAAATCTAAACAAAGGAGCTGTCTCAAACAAAGGTTGTTGTAAAAACCTATATTTAGACTCTTCTATTCTCTTATTCTGCTGCTGGGAATGTAAAATTTCTCAAGGGCAACTGGTGAATTTTACCCAAAGTCTTTATACACCTTTTCACTCAGAAATTCAACTCCTAGAGAGTTACTCGAAGGAGATACTCAGAGAAGGGTACGTAGATGAATGCACATGGACAGTCTCCACAGTAATGTTTATGATAAATTTTAGAGTTAGAAACATTCTAAGTGACAATGGAGGATTAAAGTGAGCTAAATGTATTTTTAGAGACATTAAAAAGGACATAAAATATTAGGTTTAAAAAGTAGGCTCTTGAGGTGATGCATTAAAAAAAATTTTAGTCTCTAGGCAAGTCTCAGAAATTTGCAAAAGTATAAAACATTTGCAAAAGACCTCCCATGAAGTTTTCGCTTTCATCTTGTGTCTTCCTGAGGTTTGCAGCTGTTTTACTGTGTGTATGTGATAAGACATAAAATGATTTTAACAGAAATATTGAAGACTTAGTTGTAAATAGGTGCTTATACTAGATATGCACCTATCTTTTTTTTTTCCAAGTAGGTGAGAAAAGTTTATTCAAAGATATCATATTACTGGTCCCAAAAAGTCACACCAATGTAATCAATGTAATGTGATGTGAGAGAACAATTCAAAAAAGATATACTTTGAGTTGGCTTAATTTATTGATACAAGGATAAAAAAAACTGACATTTTCAAATATACTGAACCCTACAGGAAAAAAAACAAAAACAAAAACAACTTTACCTGTTTATAAGTAACAAAATAATTTCTAGATTAAATGATGTAAGGGTCAGAAAAAAATGCATAAATGTGATCAGAGTATATTTTCAGCTCCAGGAGTAAACCGGAAAAACTTTATCAAATGAAGTCATGAGGAGCAGTTATTCTGAAATATTTTTGAGCTGCAGAACCATTTCATTCAAAGACATCCTACAAGGAAGACCAGTATACAAAACTAATCCAAATATATCTTATCCGGCTGAAGGACGGATGAACCATTTCAAGCTCACCCACTTTATGAACACAGATTAGAGGCCACTGTGGCACAAAATGGCTTCCACATGTCCACCCCTGTCCATTCTTGCCTTTCTGTTGTCACAGAAATTTGGACTAGGTCAAGGTATCTAGACTCTTGCAACAATAGCCGCAGGCTCTGCTACATTAAATAATTAACTACTATGCATCTCAGTTTTCTTAGTACAATGATGTTGGATTAAATTATTTTTATGTATGGCAAGCATTTTCTTATATGGCCCCCAATGACCCCACCTGATAGCATTCAAATTGTGCATATATCCCTCAATTTAACTCACTCAGTGTGGGCTGGACCTAGCAACTCATGTCTAATAAATATAATAAGATCAAAGTGATAGGGTGGTACTTTGGAGATTATTATTACTAAGATTGTGGGATCTCTCTCTCTCTCTCTCTCCCTCCCTCCCTCCCTCCCTCCCTCCTCCCCTCCTTACCTTCCTCACTCTTTTTCTATTTTAGAAGGAATCTTTCAAGTTCTGAATAACCCCATGGAGAGGTCCACATTTTAAGCAGTAAGTCTTTGGGGGTAATTTGCTATACAACAACAGATAATTACACACAACTGTAATGTTTCCTTATATTTCTAAGGTTCTTTTAACAGGTATTTAATGGGCATCTGTGGTTGTCTATGAATCCATAGTAAAGCTTGAAAGTTTAAGAACATATTTACCCTGATTTTAATTTTGAATAACTTTGGGAAAACCCATTTTCCTGGTTTTCTTCCTAATCCTCTTTAGATGCTGGAATGAATGGTAGATACGACCCTAGTCCTTCCACCCTTTACACTCCCTGGTCCAGAAGCTGCCAGTTTGTATTGGGAATACCATCATTACAACTGCTGATGAGCAGCCGAATACAGCTTTGGACAGGAACCACTCCTTCCTCTTGAAAAACATAAGCCTAGGGGCTCTTTAAGAGTTAAAGTGAAATGGCTTAGGAAATGTTTTGTCAAATCAAACTCAATTATCTTAAAGAGAAATAATTTTCACCCTACTACCTCACATACCTTAAGCTTATAATCCGGGCCCACTCACCATGATTGATTTGGATCTTTGTAAATTATCAGTCAAAATAAAGTCCATAACTATGCTTTATTTTCTGTAATCTCTGGGCACTAAAAGATTACTTTTTAATTTACTGCCCATTAATTTATTATTTACTATACCCCCCTCCTTCAACCCCCATCCTCAAACTGTATAATCTGCTTAAAAAAATGCAATACTTTCTCCATCTTTACAAAATAATACAATCCTCATCAAAGAGGTGTTTATAAATGCTACATGAAATTATGAGATTATTAGACTATTTCTTAGCGCCAATTGCTGTGTTACCTAAGAGTCATTCAATTATTTGTTAAATGAGTGACATTCTAATATATTAATAAAATATGGCAGATTATTACCTCTTCCAGAAATTTCAGTCTCACTCCTACCTGCAAATAGAGTATAGATGTTTCCACAATTTTCCTTTTTCCTTTAGGAGTCCTCGTTAGAACAACCAACTTGAACATAGCAAAACAACTCCAGTACATGACACAGAAATATCCTAATAAAACATGTAATAAACAATACCAATTTGACTACACAAAAAATCCAGTTTTCTTTCATAACAGAGTGACTCTGAGCACTCCTTCCTGGGACCAAGTATAGCTGTGCCTGTCCACTGTATATAATATTTGTATTTGGAGAAGAATGACAATTCCCTCTACGTAGTTCAATGAGGAACTGGAGGTGCCTATCCAAAGTCGCCTGTCTTAGAGCCACCACGGCTGCCGTAGAAATGGAAGTTCAGAAAACATGAAAGCAATGCATGGTCCCCGCTGAAAGGCCTGCTCTTTGAAAAAACTGCATGATGGAAGAGAGTTATGAAGAGTCTTGACATTGTATGATGATGTCAGGAAAAAAAGAAAGTCACATTAGCATGTGATTATGCTGACAATCAAGCAGAGTGACCTAGCACCTACTTTTGATTAGAGATTAGATGGTGGAATTGGCAGACTCAAGATGAATTACGGAGTGGTACATTAGAGTGGCACCACAAATGAGCAAAGCTAACTTGAATTTCCCTTTGGAGCATGCTTAGGGAGTCTGAATATTTCTGAAGCCGAAAAACAAAACCCAACTATACTATCCAGCACAGCTTCTTTACTATGATAACCTATTTTCTTATAAGAGGAAACATTCGAGTTTCCAAGACTAGACACGTAATGAAACAAGGCTTCTTAATACCAGATATGAGACAGGATTTGGAAGATTACTATTTAATTCTCCTTACTTTGGGAGGGTTTCTTTTGTTGTTGTTGTTTGTTTGTTTTTTAAGATAATTCCTAAACTGTAAGCTGCTATAACAGTTACTTAAAAATCAATTATCTTACTCACATATACCGTATTTGCCGGCGTATAAGACGACTGGGCGTATAAGACGACCCCCTAACATTTCCACTCAAAATACAGAGTTTGTTATATACTCGCCGTATAAGACTACCCCCTCTTCCGCACACCTTCCACACACCAAATAAAAGGTAAAACAATATCAGATTTGATTTGGCCCACTGAAGTGCAAACAAGCGTATTGTATTTCGTGTCACCACATAACCGTTTTGGCGATGTTGAGCCACCATGTCTGCTACATGTTTTTCGAGTTCTGGCCAGTGTGGGGTGCCTCTTCTTAATGCACACTTACCCCTTGGCATACTCTTTAATGCTTTCTCATTTGATTTCCAGTCCTGAACCATCTTTTCTGTTACTCCATATTGTCTTGCAGCAGCACAATTATTATTTTCCTTAGCAAAGTTTATAACTTTCAGTTTAAAATTTGCATCATACTTCTTTCTTTTGGCTGGTGCCATGATAGGGATGATAGGGGTTTGACTGGTCAACATTTTCTATGCTGTACTGTACAATGGTGCAGTATTGTGGTTGGCTGTTGGCTGTATACAAAGCCTGATTTGATTGGTCCCTGCTCCCTGTTTGCCCGCCCTGTCACTATAGCAGTCTGGTCCACCCTTGCATCAGCATCTCCCTGGGACCTCACTAGTGCGCAAGTGCAAGCTCTTCAACATTCTAACAGGCACCATGATAGTGCAAAATCGCGAATCTTCAATGCATATGTAAAGAAATATACGGTAACCCGAATTTACCACACTCGCAAAATCGCATAACAGCCGAGCATACACCCAGCAGCGCTGCTGATGCCTGAACGGTATGTGGAATGAAGTGGGCGGGCATGGGAGGGCACTATGGCACGGGGCAAGCACTATGGGCAGTCTATCTGAAGTGTACCTGGCGTATAAGACGATCCCCCACTTGGAGGCATATTTTTCAGGGCCCAAAAATCGTCTTATACGCCGGCAAATACGGTAAGTCAAATATTAAGATGTGTCCACAAATGTCAGTTCCCAGTCCTAGCTGGACATTAATCACCCGGGGAGAGTTTTCAAAATAGGGATTTCTCTGATCATATTGAATGAGAAACTCTAGCGGTGGGGGTCAGAAATGTGTGTTTCTAAAATATATACCTGGGCATCTTGGGGGAAGAAAAAGAGACTGCAGTGCTTTGATCTATGCGTTTGTGCAGAAAATCGTACTACCGCATTTCCGCCTCCTCTAAAGCCAGGGACTTTTTCCTTAGACCACGTCTCCACCTTGCAATACATACTCCTCTGTCATCACTTTCTGGAGCATATAATACCTAAGATGGTGATGCTTCCTTCCAAGCACTGGAAAGACGCTGGCTCCTATGGGTTTCTGAGCGACACAGGGTCTGAGGGATCTGAGGCTTTGCTGTGGTTTTCCGGAGGAAAGTTCCTTTCAATTCTGCCAGTACTCTACAGGAAGAATGGTAAGGAAATTTCAGGGGTATGCAATCTGCTTATCAAGCTTATCTGTGATGCCTCTGTTATTTGCATCAATTTAGCTTCCTATGTTAGATGGTCTGCCCTTAGCTTAACCAAGTGGCCCGAAAAAATAATAGGACTCTTGTCAACATGTTTGATGAGAGACAATTCTTTGTTTCTCCAAGTTCCATAATGATTTTTGTTCTGTACTATCATTTTCAAGGGTGATTGTTTAGCGAGCAGGATTAGATGATAGAGATCCTATCTTTCTCTGGGGTAGAGGGCAGGTTTGTTTCCTGACCAGGATAATAAGCAGAACATCTCCCTCCAGGCAAAGGTTGGGAAGGTCAACTCCTTATACAATTGGGGGTTTTCTAAGATGTGGAATCTTCTGCTGTGATGCAAGCCCACTGGGAGGGCAACGGCCACCTCACTCCACCTCTCGCTGGCGGGACTTGGGGTCAAGGAGAACCAGTGGGAGGATGAAGCCCATGTTTCCTGCTAGGCCATGTATATTACAGTTATTTACTTCTGAGCCAGGAGCCTTGGTGCCAATGCCCATGAAACAGTGACAGAATACCTCATATAAGCAACGGGGAAAAATCACAGACCATTCACACTCCTTAAGAGGGCTTATTAAGTCCCTGACCTCTAATAGACACCAAGTCACTAAGTCCCAACTGTACCACTCACTTACTAGCTGTAGGACTTACGAACTACACCACATACTAGCTATATCACTTACTGGCTATGCAAACTTGCTAGTAACAATAGCAATGATAATAAACATAAATACAGTGGTAAAAGCACGAACAGCTAATACTTGTGCCTTGTATTCTATATGAAGTGCATTATAAAACAGCTCAATCACAGATGCCATATAAAAACAGAAATATCAATGGCTATTACAATTTCATCCTTCAGAATTACCGTGAAGATCAGAAGGAAATATTGATAGCCAAGCACATAGGGAGCTGTAAACATAAATCCACAAGTAAATCTACTGCCTTCCCTTTATTCACCTGCATCTCACACCAGGCCCTTTCATCTCTGGCTTCGCACGTGCTGTGTCGTCTGTCTGAAATGCTTTCCCCGTTCTTCTGCAGGCGCCTCTCTGTCCTTCATGATTCAGCTCAAACAATGATTGTAAGGGGAACAGATTTTTCCCTCTAAACATGCTTCCTTCTTGAGCCAAGCTCTAACTTCTTTTGGCTTCTTGGGTGAGGGAAAGTGTTCACCCTCCATTCCAACCCCAGTTCTCGCTTATGTTCTTAGGAGGCAGAGTGACAACTTTTGTCGTAAGAGGAAAAGTGCTATTATTGCATCTCCATTTTCCTCTTCCAGGATCTCTCTGAAGCCAGCTGCGTGGAACCCACATGGTGAGGCACTGAGGGAAGTCTGCTCCAGCCCCGGGAGACAGAGCTGGCAGGAGTTGGGCCCCTCTGCTCAAGACCAGGGGACTGATGAGTTCATGTGGGCTGGCCAGCGGGGCACGGGGGCCGGGAGAAACCCATGAACCTCCAGTCCTAGTCACAGCCTCCCATCCAGCTTCGCGGGAATGAAGCTGACTACTTACTTTGTCACTATTTCACTCCGATACTCATTTCTCAATTGGTTTGGAAGCCAAAAAGGAGAAGGGAGTGAATAATATAACAGTCTTGTCCTGAAAAACTCCACCCAGCCTCCCCTACCTCCCTCTGCAACATTATTAGAGAACAGTGAAGGCACGACTCTGCCTGTTTTCTGTACAACTGAGCCTGGGGCAGAGCCAACTGGCATCCATCTCCTCGGAGTCCAACAGTATTCGGTACATAGTTCATAGCGCTGTGCACTGAGTTTCTTGTGTTGAGCATGTACTAGGTACTCGGTACATGAGAGAACGTAAGTCCCTGAAATTCTTTCAGCACCCCCTCCATTTATCACTGCAGCAGTAACACTGGAATCTCTGCCCCATTCCAGGGAAGGTATGATACCTGGTAGGTCTGCACCAAAAACATAGGAAGACGATCGCACTTCACTGGGGGGACTCAATGCTTCCTGTATTTCCCTTCCACAGAGAGCAAGTCATCAGTATGAGATTTCAGAATGTCAATCATTGGCTTCCAAGCCATGCCATCATATCCTAGGAAATGAAAACCCATTTCTCACCAGCGATGTTTCATTTTATGAGATCAAAGGATTCTTAGACAAAACAAACAAACAAACAAAAAAAACAAAAACCAGATGGCAACAGGAAATGATTCTTCTGTCTTCAGTAATGTCATTACCCAGCAAAACACCCAAGAGGTAGTCACAGGAGAGCACATCTCAAGATGTCCCTGACAATGCACGTTGAGTCTATGTGCTGCCTTTCTGGCTTCTTCCTTCTAAAACTAAAGCTACATCCTTAATCTGTTACCGAAAATACAGCAGTGGGATCTGGGGCCCAGAGCTTAACACTAAGCTAATTTCTTAAGAGTGACTTATCCCATGGACAACTTTTCAGGAGTTGATATTGGCAAATACCTTGAATTGGTCTGTTGAGAAAAGGCTTCAAAAATTCAGGTTAACATCAATTACTTGCACTATGTGTCCATAGAAGGGGCGTCACATAGGAGAGTAAGTTAAGTGTATGGGTTCTGTGATCTGAAAGCCCTGGGTTTGAATGACCTAGAGCGCACGACTTCCCCTCAGGACACCAGAGGTGTATCAGCTGTGACCATGAGCATAATAATAGCATTTCCTTTTGAGGAATATTAAAGTCAACAGAGAATTGAGAAAAATGACTGGCCCCCCAGAAACTAATCAACAGGTATCAGAAATTCAACTGTGGGTCATGAGTGAAGAAATTCCACTGTGATTCTGGTCGTTTCTATATACACTCCTATGGATGCAGGTTTTTAAATAGCATCTCATCTGGTAAAAATATATTAGATGAAGTTTACAAAAAAGAAACCAAAGACTTTTTGAAAATGTATACAAACAGTCCACTCAAAATACATTTTCCTGAACCCCATATGGATGTACAGAGAACTGAAATATCCAAGCTCGCGCCTTCTCAAATAGGGGTGCTGGAACATTCCCATGGATGCTAGAAAGTGTCACTCACTTCTAGCTCTGCAAATTGAAGAGTGATTAGCTCCTAACCTTGTTGATCAGCTGCTATTGAGTGTTGAAAGTGGGCGTGGAGAAGGAGAAAAAGAAAAATCTTTTCTCAAAGGCTTGAAGAAAAAAAGATATCCTGACACATGGAGACTAGCACACTTGTTATTCCACCAGATTTCTCCACACCTGCATGCATATAACACATCATTTTAAAAATTCACTAACAACATTTGAAATTGGATTCATTTTAACTTGGAAAAAAAATATATACCAAGAAAACTGCTAGTTACCAAAGGCCAAAAAGGAAGGCTTTTCCATACAAGGAACAATTTCTGGAGTTCTGTGAAAAGCTAATTTTGTCCCCCTTCTTCTTCTTTTATTTATATTACAGATATTTTGTAAGTTCCGTCAGACTCCATCCCACATGAGACGGTGAAACTAAGCATCACGGAAGACTGAATTTCCTCAGTATTTTACAGTTATCGAAACACCTGTGCTAAATACTTTGCTGAGTGTCAGCTGTGAAAACTCAGTGTTCAATAGCCCTCCAAATTCCTCCATCAGTCCCTGGGATTGGGGGGACTCTGGGCACCTCACAATGGGTTATTGTTAAACGCTTCAAATAGTGGTTCAAGAGCTTCATAATGGATTAAAAAAAAAAAAAAAGAAAACGAAAAGTGCCAGCACATTTCAACCACACTCCTTATAGACACCCGCCGCCACCTCTATCTGAGATGCCGCCTTATCTGGAAATTAATTAAGGAGAAACTAGATGGATACCATAACATTCTGAAGCTTAATTAGCAAATGCTTTTTAACTTCACAACAGGTCTTGGCCTCGTTGGTTACTTTGTTTCTTGAGAGAGGAGAAAGCCAAGCGGTATTCTTCTTTGCTTCTTTCCAGAGAGGAAACAAGCGTGGAAATTTAAAAATAGATCAAGGGATGCTCAGAGGGCAGCTCCCTAGCAACCTAGCTGTATCGCTGGGATGCTGACACAAGCGGCCTGCATTTTGCCAGGTATGTCGACACGCCACACCCACTGATAGGAAGGACATGGAGGAAACCTGACCGAGGACAGTCAGGCAGGGGACACACACAGGTGCCAGAAAGAGCCACAGATATTCTTCCAAGTGGCCCTCAGTCTCAATGGAAAGGCCCAGTCACTGTGCAGCCAGTTTATCACCTGAAGCTTCCGGCCCCTCCCCTGGGGTCAAGCAGAGAGGCCTGGAGGTGGGGTGCCCTTGGTCATCAAAGACCCATGAGGAATCATTTCTGAAGTGTTTGCTCTTTGACAGTCAAAAACTGATGGCTCTGCCTTTTCTTTATTAAATAAGAAGGAAAAAAACAGAAAAGATGGAATGTTTATTGGTAATCTTTGTGCCTGGTGCCAGGAGCTTGTTTGTGAGGCTGTGATGTGAAGGGGGAAAGAAACTATTCCTGCTTGTCATATAGCTGCAGTGAAGAGGCACCCTGCTATACACTGTGAAAATATCACAGGAAAAGATGACATCAAATTGTCTGCACATGATGATACCATTTCTTATTAAAATGAAAAGACAAAATGTATGGAGACTAACAATGCATTTCCTTTTCTCACTCAGGTTTCACACCAGGAAAGTCACCTGGATGTTCAAGATGTTAAAACATGTCCTTGTGTCAAAACTGGAATAATGAAGTATTAAATGCTAGTCGGTCAGCCAGATATGCCCTGCTTCCGCCTTTTTTTCCCCCTCTGCTTGCATATTCAAGATGCCTTTTAAAAAATATTATTTTCAAAATGCCTTTTGAAGAAAAATGTCAAATAAATTACTTTTATTCAAAATGTCCTTCCTCCCTCCCTTCCTTCCAGAAAGCAGTCTCAAATGTTTGGCTACTCACTACTTTTTGTACAAATATTTTTCTTTGCGTTTGTTTTTAATAATGAAAAATATGGCAACAGAAAAAAGGGGAATATAATGAACATTCACATTGCTATTACTAAGCTTAAGGAATTAAGTCTTACAAATGCTGTTAAAGAGCATATTTCTACCACCCAACTACACTCCTTTCCCACACACTGCGAAGTAACCGTGCCCCACAATTTGGTGCATACCTGTCCCAAGCTTTTCCTTGTACCTTCATTATATATGCACCTATCTGTAAACAATTTTTTTATGTTTCCAAACTTTTTAGGTGCTGTTATATTGTGCAACTTGCTTTTGAAAAAAATTCTGCAACTTGCTAAAAAAAAAAAAAAAGAAAAAGGAAAAGAAACAAACCTCAAACTTGTGTTTTGGGGATATATCCATGTTAGTACATTAGTTTTTATTTCATATACTGTCTACTTGAATAAATATAATACAATTTAATTGTACACTCTGTTCAACTGAGTCCCAGTTTCCATTTTTGCTACAATTATAAACAATGCTTTTATAATAAAACACATGAGTGTACCTATTTTTATGCACATGAACAGATAAATTATTATCTACTTGGGATAACTATGTCCAACGTATATGTTGCCACCTCCGCACATATTCTATGACGATCTCTGTTGCTTTTTAAAAAAAAATTTAAATGTATTGTTCTCCTATTAGTTACAACCATTGCACTCTGTTTTACATAATATATCTTTCACTGTAGTAGTCTGAAGGAGGTCATTTTATTTCCATTTTACAGAGAGGAACACTGGGGTTCAGAGGCTGGAAATTTGGCAAGCAGAGAGCAGGCCTCATCTTCAAACATACATCTTTCTGACTCCAAACTCTCTGCTCTAAACCATCGGCTTCTCCTGCTGCCCATGGACAGAAACCTCACCCCAATGGCTTCCCAATTTTTGAAACTGAGCACTCTTCTCAATGGACATTTGTTGACAATGAATCCAATATTTTTATTTAAATGCACATTACATGTAACACTCTACAAATGAATATATATGAAAAAACTTTAAAAGAATGAGGTAAGTACAAAATGTTATTTTCTATTGTTTATTAATGGTCCCAAACATCATGTGCTTTCTAAAATATATTAATAATAGTTATTATTATCTATATTGCAGATAGTATTATTGACAGATATTTCATAGCTTTTGTGTTTGATTAGAAGTTTAAGAATTAGGAAATGATTATATTTGGATATTAGGAAAGCGAAGGCATATAATGTGATTAACTCATCCAATATCTGTTTTATTTGTTGTTTCTTCCAGTATTTCAGTCTAGAAGTATAAGAATATCATCATCATTTTTAATATGTTTTTAATGAGGGCAAAGTGATGAATATTCAGAATATTCACTTTGCATTACACTGTGTCACAGGTCTGGATCCAAGTTCAATTTTTCCTTTTTTTTTTTTTTAATATGCATTTTCAATCACTGTCATTGACAAAAAGGAAATCTCCAAAATCACTGATTATGCTTACTAAATCATAACATTCATTTCTTAATAGCACCCACCAACTACTTGAGGGTATTTTTTGCTTAAATATTTCTATCTTCTTTAAAGTCATTCAGCTAATTCTGGCAAACTATTTAAAGTGTTACTTTTATTGTAATGTAAAAGATTAGTTCAAAACCTAACCTAAAAATATTTAGAGTATTTTAAAATGGGTTTGAAGACACCGTTTCCAATCGTTTAAGTGCTCAGACATGAGCTGTTGTTTTTTACTGTGACACACATTATTTTCAGCAACAAAACTGCCTTTCTATGTGAACTTTATCAAACATCATATTTCAAAATATATTCCCAAAGCATGCGCTTTTAAAAATATGTGCTTTCACACCCATTGTGAATATATCACCAAAAAGACTGCTTAGGTATGCCTTTTAAATATACGCGTATATAATACATACATATGTATTATATATTATATATGTAATATATATATTTTTTTCTAGGTTGCACATTAACACATAACTCATCTCTGAATTCAATAACACTTTTAAGAATTTTGCCAAGAGAAAATCTGAGAATCTCTGAGACAAAAGTCTTTTAATCAATCTCCATTTCATTATATACTGTATAAAGACACCGCTATATTTTGTCTTGTTTTATAAAATGAGCTTATTGTTGATAAGCTGTATTCATATAAGCATTTCTAATTTATACCTGATGAGGTGGCAAATACATTTCATGTCTGGTGCCTTATCCATAAAATTAACCATGAATTTATTTTTTTATTCTAGTCAATGAATCTAGATCATTAAAAATTCCACTTACTAATATAATCTCACTCTTTTCCATAAAACATAGTTTGCTTTAGAGAAGCCATGAAAGATAACTTCCTGGGAGCATCTTTTCTTAGTGGCTCAAAAGCAAGTTACTATGTCATACATTATTGAATAAATTAAGCAAATACCACAAATTGGGTCAAATTACAATTTATCTATCCATTTATTAAACTGTATAGATGAGTTCCACATTTCATAATTCAAAATGATGGTTGTTTCTCTGAATACTTACTAACATTTTAATGCATCATTTTATAGCATTTATTAACAAATGTAAGTATTTTGGCTTACACTGTATGTTATTTTTTGTATGTTATTTCAGCTCTTTTTGCAGTAGCAGGAAGAGCAAGTATGTGGCATTTTATTTCTTGCTCTTAAGAAACCTCCAAATAAGCTTCTAAACATTAATCATTAGGTATAATCAATCTGTAAGGTACTGGAATGAGCAATATATGCTTTGAATATCCCAGAAACAACTCGCAGTCTTGCCTTCAAGTTCTGGGTGGTTAGTTTTGAAGTGTCTTGCTAATTGTGATGGCTTCATTTTAGCTAATATCTCAAGGCACAGCACACGCTTAGTGTAAAGCTGGTCCTCAGCGACAGTATATAAATCCTTATATCACATATCCTTCTCGATAAATCAAATTAGTGGACCTGAACTTTTCAGTCAAATGGGACTAGGTAATCATCATCTGTTTGTCTGTTTTTTACCAGTTTCATGGCTTCTGAAGATTTCGTTTTAGCACTAGCAATGTCAGGGTTTTGTTTTTGTTTTTTTCATTTTCAATTGGTCATTTATGCTTCCGTTATGAGTATTTTATCATCGCCAATCTACAGTTTCTTTGCAAGAACCTATTGAAGCTAGCTGTCCATCTTAGCTTAGTTAAAACTTGATAATATATTCTGCTAATCCATTTAACAAAGCATATGTTCATCTCAGTGTGTCTGACTATGTTCAATGAATAGAAAGGGATAAGGGGGCCTCATCATATGGCTCTCCCACTCGTCCCCAAGGATCTTTCAGATTAATTTGTATATAAAATGTGATTAAAGTTAATCCTATCCTCTATATTCACAGAAATAGTAAATGCAGATTTTTAACATGTATTTTCCTATACCTTGGGGTTCATGCAGCCACCTTTATATGTTGATTATATTAAATTCCCTATCTAGTTTAAGGGGCTCAAACCCAAGTAGAAGTTCATTCATACAGTCAACAAGTGTTTATTCAGTCCTTACCAGATGCCTGGCACGATGCTAATCATTAGGAACAGTGAAGAATAAAACAGAAAAGGTTTCACGTTCATGGAATTTACCATCCAGTGGATGAAAAGACATCCAAATACATATACAAACTGTGATTAGTGACCAAATGGAAATGAGCATGAGGGGGAATAGAGATATAATTTAGATGATGACATCAAAGAAGATCTGTGAAGGGGCTTGCAAGAGGAGAAGATGGCATTGTGAAGCGTTGGAAGAACAGGGAATCAAGCAACAGCTAATGCATTTAGATCACAGTGGGGAAGTGAAAGAGCCAGTGCCAGTCCCTCGAAAGACACCTTCAGGTGTAGGTGGCATTAGAACATTGGAGCCCTGGCACCCAGTGGCAGGACCCACTGAGGACAGCAGAGGTGGCACTGCAGCGAGACAGTGGAGACCCTCTTGCAGTTCCATGGAAAGAAACAAGAAAGGACGATAAAACCTACATGTCCGGTAACTGCTGCAAAAACTGTTTCCAGTGCCCTGGAAGGAATGCCTGGGAATTGTTTAAACACTTGGAGGAGCTTTGGTTTGTGATAAGGGCAGTCTAAGGAAGCTGTAAAAGTAGGGAGAGATAAATAGAAAGAAACCCGAAATGTTAAGTAAAAGGTTAGGAGCAATAGCTATTTCCTATTTATTAACAACAGAATGGGTAAGACATTGGCCTTGATGTTGGACCCATTTAGGTTTAACTGCCAGGTCTGCCACTTGCTACCTGGATTGTCCTGAGTAAATGACCTCACCTCTCAGAGTGTCACTGTAATATATCTATAAATATGAATCAAGACGGTATTTGTTGTGTGGTAAACATAGATTAACTGGTGCATACATAGGGCTTAACACAATGCTTGGTACACAAAAGGACCTGCTGAATTTTAGCTATTAGTATTACGATTTCATGGGTAACATTTTGTTTTGTTTTTTTTGGTGACTTGGAAACCTGAGAGACAGCAAGACTCTAAGTGATGGCATCTATTCTTTCAGTATTAGCAATCTGATTCTGCAAGTAAGAAGACATTGTTTCACAGACTGAGTCATTCCTTTTGAAAATAGAATATTGTTGTCACAGAACAAAGAGCACCAAGTCCCTGGGGGAAATAAAGAACACCCACAGCTACCATTTACAGTTTGTTAAAGGAACTGCTGCCCTCATTTACTGGTACCTTAATAAATGGTTAATTAAATTCCTCTTTCATACGGTGACGCTATGTACCATTGACTTTTTCCAGCTCTGCAAACAACGCTGTTAAAAAAATGTTTTTCAAAAATAACAAAGAGGCATCGGATGGACACGAGGTTAGAAATGAGCATTTACACACATGATTGAATTTTAGAGGAATGGGATTGCCCTTAACTCAGAATGTTTCTCTCTTGCCAACTACCATGCCTGAAATTCTACCGCTGGATTTCATCCTTTCAACCCTCCTATTCTTCAATAGTTGACTATCATAAGAGATGTAATCAAGTTTTCAGCCAAAACTTTACTAAGAAATCACTTATCATCTTTTTACCTTAGAAAAGACAATATACCTTATACAAGTGGGAGAGAAAAGCAAAGAGGTGTCAGGATAGGCAAGCAATATTACAAGGAATGTATTTCCAGTTGCATCCACCGTTCCACTTAGGGAAAGGCTGCCAGTAATGCCGTATATCCTGGGTAACCCAAACTCTTTGCTTCAGTTTCTTCTTAAGAAGAACTCTTACCTAAAGCACCAATTAAAACGGATCACGGTCCCCAAAGGCCCAGAAGTACTCTGCATCCCCTGGGATCGAGTTACTTAACATGATACTGGAGATGTACTCGTGTAGAATTGCAAATATTATAGAACAGTTTTACAGAATGATTTGGGGGTGGGAATTAGCATGGATTGATATTTTGAGACTACATCTTGATAAACAGGGTATTCCCTCACCCACACACACCCTCTTTGTGTGTTTTTTTTTGTTGTTGTTGTTTTAACAATGTAGATAGTATATTAGAGCTTTGTTTAAAAATAACTTTTGTCACTTCACAAAAAATGATGAGTCATGATCCCAACACGAAGAGGGCAGAAATCCCCATTTTTCTTCTTTTGTTATTTTTCTCCATTTCCACACACTCCAGCCCATGGGCAGTCCTGTGCTAGCAGCAATAGTAGCACAAATGGGAGTCTGCAGGAGCCAAAAACCTGAGGAAGGAACATCTCCATCTCTATTTGGTGGCACTCGGCTTCCAAGAGAGTGAGGAGAACATGGTAGTTTTTGTTTTGTTTTGTTTTCCTCTCTGTATCTCTACCATCTTGCAACTTGGCCGTGGATGCAGACATATTCAAAGCAGTCAAGAGTAGAGTTGGGCACTCGGTTACCAAAGCCCCAGCCTTTGAGATGAAGATCTGAAGAGGGCATTTCTGGGAAATTGAAAATACTGGGGTGATTGTAAAGAAGTTTGGGATAGTAACCACATAAACTTCTCTACAAACTGCTGGACTCATGCATGCATAGATCTGATTCTGATAAACACAATAAATAATTTCAGAGTTGAACTAACATATAAACCACAACCTAGATCCCACTGGAGCACATAGGTAGAACAAATCTGAATACAACTACAAAGGATTTGAACACTGATGTGACAGTTATTGTTTTTGAGACAACAGCCCAAAAGCAGCACATTGCAACTTGCAGCTAGAACTTGACCAGTTCAAATAAAAATGTAGATGCTCTCCTTAGATTTGACAAGACTCAAAATCTCATAATATTCAAAATGTCTACAACTTAACCTGAAATTACCAGATATTCAATTAACCAGGAAAATCTGAACTTGTATGGGAAAAGACAATTAACAGACACTGATGTCCAGATTGCATAATTGTTGCAATTATTTGATAAAGAATTTAAAACATAAAATTTTTTCAACAAATAACTTCAAATACACTCGAAGCAAATGGAAAGACAGAGTCTCAAAAAAAAAGATAATATATAAAAGAATTAAACTAATGCACCGAAAAAATACAATAAATGAAATTAAAAGCTCACAGAATGGGCTCTATAGCATAATGAAGATAACAGAGCAAATAGTCAGTGAATCTGAAGAAAATAAAAATTATCCAATCTGAACAAAAGGAAAAGAAAAACTTGAAAAAATTAAACAGTCTTAGGGACCTGTGGGACTATAACAGAATGTCTATTATTGTGTCACAAAGAGGAGAAATTACTAAAAAGTACAGAAAAGAAAGACTGAAAACTTTAAATTTAGTGAAAGACACAAACCTACAGAGTCAAGTTTAGCAAATCCCAAACAAGAAAAAGTCCAAAAAAATCCATGTCCTAAAATACAATTACACTGCTAAAAACAAAACAGAAAGAACAACGCTGAACAACAACATGTTACCTATAGGAGATAATGGTTTGAATAAACAAAGTGTGACACCATTTTTAAAATGTTGAAAGAAAAATATTGTCAACTCAAAATTTTATGCCAGTGAAAATAACCTTCAGAAATGAAGGGTAAAAAGAAAAAAGTCACTAACTACAATGAAAAACAAAATAAAACAAAAAACTAACAACAAAATCATTGCCAACAAATCTGTCCTGAAGTTAGGCAAATATAATAGAAAGGCAAATCAACTTGTTTTTCATCACGTGATGATCCTCTTTCCTTCTGTCTGCTATTTTTCACCTGGTGTATAACAATAGTTTATAAATTTCTCTAGAGCTCAGTGAACACGAGTCTGATATGGTAATGAACATAAATGTGCATTTGCTCCTCAAGTGGAAGTTTTAGCTGATAACATGTCTGCACTCCTTATGTGGTCATGACAGTGACTGGTCTCTTTTTACAGTGCTCAGTTTTGACTTTTTTGGTATAACAACAACAACAAAAATTCTGAGAGGGCATTCTTGGAATAACTGTCCTAAGAGAGGCTAGAAATACATTTGGGGGAATATAAGGAAGACAGTGCTTTCTAAGAATGATTTTTCTTTGTATTATCAAAAACAAAGCAGTAATATCATTTTTAATGGCCAAAATAGCTACACTTCCCTACTCAGAATTTCACCAGAGTCCCCCAGATCCCTTCAATTTTCTGAGATAAGAAAATCTAAAGACTGTACCTTTTGGGGTAGGCCTGGTTTCCTGGCAGAGGTACTGCTAATTTTAAGGTCTATGCATTGACTTGAGTGTCTTCAGCCAAGATTTTGATAGATACAAAAATCATGATGAAAGAGAGATCTGGAATTATCTTCATAATATTTTACATTTCTTGATATCTTCCAAAAGTTTAACTCACATATACTGGTCCTATGTTAGACTAAGGTTTCCAGGGTGCTGAAGTTCCCAACCAAAAACTAACCTCAGCAGTAACAGTCTTCTTAATAAATCCTCTTATCTCTGGGTGACTATTCTTTTTTGAAGCACATGTCTGCAAAGACATTATTTTTCTCGATGCACTTATAGCCTGCTTAAGAATTTCTTCTCCATCTGCTTTTAGTCCTCATTTAGGTTTAAAAGGAAGAGCTGCCTAAATTCAGTAGATCAACAGATAGCAGCCTACACTAATGCATTCATTATAATGTTAAAATCTTGTTTCCTGTTAGCATGGCTCACCTGTGCTTCCATGTTGGCTGTGAGGACATTTTATAGCTAATCTTTCTCTGAAATGTTTTCCTTGTTGAGGATTTTGCATCGATGAAGGTACAAGGAAGTGACTTGATCATTTTACCACAAAAGCTCCAAGAGCTGTCACTTCTGTTCTCACCCATGCATCAGGCTTATCAATAGGTAAATATCCCCTTGCATATTAAGCGCTTAATCAAAACCCTGTTTCAGCACAGACTTTTCAGCTAAATGGGGCAATGAGAAATGAACTTGTGAATAGATGTTGCGATTGCCTTACTTTCTACCAAAACTGAACAGTTGGCTGTTTTACTTTAGAAAGGTTTGCAATGATCAAGGCCTTTTGGAGTGATTTAAAACGTTTATTAAAATCCCGCTGATGAGAGCTACTTCTTGCTTTTCTCAAGAAGCAGCCTGACAAAACGGGCTGCCCTCTCAATGACTTGTCAGGGAGGGGGACCCAAAAAGGACCAAGCCACTGTGAGCCGGAGGCCAGCAGGGAGCAGGGCTGCTGGGGCTGGTCGGCTCAGCAGCTCCCAAAGGCAACCACCGGTGTCGTTTTAGCCTTATTCAGATCAAGTGGGAAATTAGAAACACATTAATACCCTCCAGTTAAATACTTGCCAAGATAACAGATGGCTGAAACCACTCAGCAACCTTGACCTTGCAGTCACCTGTCCTGTCAATCAGACACAGGATCTCTTCTCTGGGGAAAACATTGTCTTCTGTGCAACACGGCATGTTCGACCATCATTGCAGCTTTCATAAAACACATAGCCCATGCAGCAAATATGTGCACAGCGTCTTCCCTCATGGGCGCTAAAGGACTGACGTGCTACATAAATTTCCTGAAGTCTTCAACTGCTACCACATCAACAGTGGACAGAAAATGGAATGCGGCCGAGCCAGGATCAACAGTGATATTCAACGTCTGAAATCAAAAAGCTCTATTTGGAGGCTGACAGAACACCTGAGTGTCATATACCACACAGGTCAGTGCCTACCTAAATCACAGGAGATAGCTATTGTCTATAGATTCAACGTATGCTATGAACCAATGTGTTCAAATGGATCCACTAGGTGTAAAAATCCTACAAATATTTCAGAGAGCATTTACCATTGGGTGTAAAAGACAGCCTGCCCTCACTGATGTTGAAACTCCACAAGTCCAGATGCTAACATAAAGAGGTATCTAAATAGACACACGGATGCCCACATGCAGAGCCCAGCCATAAAGTGCTGGCAAGGGGTCAGCAGGGACCTAGTGTGGCTGTTTGTGCAACAAAAAGACATTCTTCCTGAGATGAGCTGTACACCTGTGAGGTGTGTAGCTGGAAATTGCCCAGGCTAAGTGATAGTATCACAAAGTTTCATTGACTTGGAAACAAGAGGTAAGGGTTCCAGTGCATTCTCTGGATCCCATTCCTAACTGGCTACTATATTGGGAAGTGATTTAGCATTAGGCGCAAGCACTCCTAATCTTGGATCACGATGAGCCTGGGCTTGAGCCCTAACGCTGCCACTTACCACCCACATGGCCTTGGGGCTATTGTATAAACTCTCTGCCTCGGTTTCTTCATCAAATGTGGATAGCAATATTTTTCCAAGGTACCACTGTAATCATGACATGCACTAAGGTATGTTAAGCCCTTAGTACAGTGGCTGGCACACACCAAGACTCATTAAATGTTAGTTATTATTAATAAATGTTCGTCATTACTATTAATAGTTTAGTAAATATTGGGAAAATGACTTATGCACTTTGAGCCTGTTTTCTCATTTGTAGAAAGGGAAATTGGAATAGATTATGATGATAAAACGCTTCCAGCTCTAGCATTCCACAGATTTGTAACTCCAATTTATTGCTGGTAAATATAGATGCCTCCTACAGACATGTAATAGGATACTAATGCATTTTCGGAGCGTAAAACTGTTTAAGCTGGCATTTCATTTCGTGAAAGGTCCAAGGCAATACCTCATTAAATCCTTACCACAACTCCGAGAGCCCTGAAGAGGTGAGGAAACTGAGGCCCAAACCCACTCAGGGGCTGCCCCTGGTCATGCAGCTTTCAGGACTAAAAATTCAGGGGTAGCAGCAACAGTGGGAGCCCAAGTGCCAAGAGGCACACTTGCCAAAGAACCTGGCAGAACAGGCAACCGCGGCCATGCTGCCGCCTGGGCCCGGAAGATGCCCGGGTTCCTGTGAGATGCCATAAACTCAGGCACTGCAGCCAAGGGGACGGAGAGGAAAAGTGATGTCAGGTTCATTTATTTAACATAAATAATGTATTCCTTAATTATCTGCCACATGATTAAGTGATTCTGATGTAAATAATTGAAATCAAGGGAAGGGGAAGACATCAAGTGCAGGGAGCGTTGTTTTTAAAAATGTACTTGCAAGGTAGAGGTCAATTTGGATTTCAGATGAAGACATCATTAGGGCATTTATTCACTGACACTACGGAGTGCTGCCATGTGCCAGGCACTGTGTAAGCCTCTGGGAATGTAACGAGGAATACGCTGAGTTCTAAACTTAGAGCGATACATAGTTGACTATGAGGAAGACAGCTACATAACCAAAAATGACATTATAACTATAATCAGTCCCATGGGAGGACAGACAGGGAGCAACCAATCACCAGGAAGGTTCCCTAAGGATGGACTCCAGTTGGGGCTAAAAATAGACCAAATAGGAGGAGAGCTGGATGTAGAGAAGATAGGGGAGGGAGGGAGGAATTGGGTACTATTGTTAATTTGAAAAAGAAGAAGAAGAAGAAGAAGAAGAGAGGAGGAGGAGGAGGAGGAGGAGGATTTAATTTGATTCACTCTTTATTGATGTGAAAGAAACAAGTGTATTGATCTTAGTAACTTTTAGTAAAACCCTTTAAAAACAGGGTAACTCAGAGATGCAGCCGGCTACACAAAAGTTCAAGTTTAGAAGGTGAGACAGTGGCATTAGGAGGATTAGGCTTTGGGGTCAAACTTCTGGAGTTTGAATCCTATCTCTACCTATCAGCACCTGGGAGACTTGGCGCAAGCCTCGCCTGCTTCTCTGAGCTTAAGTTTCTTCACCTATTGAAGGGAAGATAATGGTGACAATAGTAACGATAATGTCTACCTTGTGAAACTGTTGTGAAGATTCAATGCAATAATGCTCTACTGAGGTTAATACACAGGCTGAGAAATAGCAAGTCGTCTGCAATGTTTAGACTGTTATTATCATGAGCATCACTATTAATCGCTATTTCTAGAAGAGCAGAACATCTGGGGTTCAAGAAAAAACTGAATTTTTCTGAGACTGTAGCTAATAGCATTTCAATACTGAGAGGGAATCCCCACCACAGTGCCAGACACACAATACCATACATATAAGGTACAGTGTGACTTATAAAATGTATGGAATTTGAAGTTTATGGCAAACTGTAAAAAGTACAGGAGCTCACTCAGGTTGTTAAAAGCAAGGACTTAACTAGGTGCTCTACTTACTAGCTTTTCGTTTTAAATAAGTAATTTAACAAACACACGAATTTTTTCTCATTTGAAAAATGGGCTCATCTTATCTCTCTAACTAATGAAAGGGATTCCCAGGGTTAGATTCTGCAAATAGATTAAAAATAACAAGTGTGGGTCTCAGGGTGGGACACCGTATCCCCAAGTCACAACAGCGCTTGTCCTCATGTTCTTCACAAAAGGCCGATTGCTTCTTTCCACTAAGCTCTTTGGAATAACCTTTATGAATGATTCTATTTACATACAACACTTGGATAATTGAGTTGAACTCATCTGGGCTGCTTCATGTCTGGAGTGGTGGTCTAAAGTCTGCCGTAGTCTTTGGCACACAAAGTCTTACCATGGGTGGATTATCGTCCCGAACATTGGTGTGTTTTCTCCTTTCCCTTTTGCTGTTTCGCTGGTATAACCAAACTGGACTACAGGCTCCCATGTCTCTTGAACCTCAACATGAACCAGTTAGATAGGACAGCTGAAGTTGCCATGAGAATGATGATCCTGGGGACAAGTACAGAACCCAGCCCTAGAAAATGTTCATGTTCAAATCACTGTGCTTCCCAAATGGTACTCAATTACAAAACAGAAAATTTTAAAGCATACAGTCTAGCAATCTGTAGTGATGCATGTCCCGTTTGGCATAATTATCAGTTAGGGTTTGGTTACAAGGTACAGAAACTAAGTCTGGCTAAATTAACCTGGTTTTTAAAAATCTGAATACAAGGAAAACCTGAGCAATCAGGCCTCTGAAAAGATGGTAACTGGGAGGCTCTGAGGATCCAAATTTCAGGAAGCCAACGGGGATGTCTTCATGGGGATACAGTTGAGATGGATTCCCGCCAACCATTTCCTACCCATATATCACGCATGAGCGGTTCAGATGCCCGAGTGAGAGACTGGATGACCTACTGGGGTCAGGTACCTACCATGGGGCCAGTGGAGAACAAGACACCTTGAATGAATATCACACAAAAATTATACATGTTGGGTAAACTGTGGTATTTCAAAGGAAATTTGAAATGCTGTTACTCAAAGAAAGAGAAATGGATGCTGGGCAGGCAAAAACAACAGATGTCCACTGCAGCAGGCCGATTTGGCAAATCGTTGATAAGCCAAAGTCCAGAAACCGTGCAAAGATAAACGCATGCATGTGTGCGTGAACACGAACACACACACGAATACACACACAAGGACACACACACACACACACACAGACACACACGTGCCGATTCTTAGAGAAAGCCTATCTCAGATGTGACTGACACTGTTTCCCTTTGATTCTCCTCTTGCGTTTCAAAAAATGTCTTCCTCTCTCCAATCTCATTGCCCAGTTTTCCACGTAACATTTTTGCCCAAGCAATAGTATCTGCAATAAATACAGTCAGCTAAGTATGCAGTCCTCTCCCAATTTCTGTTATTGAATAAATATCAAACAGTGCCAAAGACAGATTATAAACATTTTTGGTAAAAAAAAAAAAAAAAGAAAGAAAGAAAGAAAGAAAAAGAAATCATTCCAAATTACCTTGCATTACTTTTAATTGGAGGAAAAAAACCAAAAGTATTTTTGTTAAGAAATGATCTACTCATATTGTCATACTCCACTCTGAAGACATATCATATATCTTTTCTCTAACGAAATGTTTTCCGGAGATTAGAATATACTCCTCTGTTTCTAATCTTTAGATGCCACAGATTGCTATGGTAACCTTGGGTTTCTTGATTTATAAATGTCTTCCTTTGTGAAAGAAGTAATTTCAGTTTAATTTACTAATGGATTTTGACTCAATCTACAATCTAACAAATAAGTGTGACCACACCCCTTTTTATTAAAAATCTGTAATTGGAATTTTGCAAATGAAAAGATTGTTCCTTAAAGACCACGAACTGTAATAGATAGTAGGAAAAGCAAGAAAATGTGAATAAAGGAACCTATGAAAGCCAACATACCGTGGCAACTTCAAAAGCAATTTCTTAAAAAAAACCAAAAACAACATTTATCTTAAAAGATCAAAAGATAAGCTTGAACTAGTAATCAGGATACCAAAGCAAAAAAAAAAAAAAAATCTCACAAAAATGAAACTACCAGTTCATGAAGCATCGTTTCCAAGAATACATGCCTTTATTTATTCTTTGTTGTGAAAATCCTGAATGTAGATTCAAACAGACACATTCAAATGGTATTTTGACACATAACATCAGGGTTAAATGTGCCATCGTTTACTTCAGTTCCTGCTTTCCTTAGACTGGATTCAATGTAGGATTCAAAAACCACAGAAAATTTTAACTTGAAACAAAGTGGAATGTCCTAGCAAATCGAGTTCTCTGTCATCTGGCTGTGTGTTTATGCCCTTTGCAAAATCAACAGGGAGGCTTAGTGGAAGGGGGCTAGGCCAAGTATCAGAATACTTCCACTTCTGTTGCAAGCTCTACCATTTATGTGCTGAGTCTCCTTAGGCAAGCCATGTAAAAACACTCTTGCCTTTTAAGTCCCTGTGCAGCCGACATCAGAGGATGTTGTTAGGGTACTAAAAGCTTTGAAATTTATCAAGTAGGCCTCAAATGTAGGGTATTGTCATGAATGGGGCCACATCATCACATTGGCTACCTGAGCAGGAGGGTAGTGATATTCAGGGATTCTGGTTCCTCACACAGCCTTGCACATCTCATGACTTTTCCATGTGGTCTCAGGGAGAACAAGGAAAGCCAGAGGGGAAAGTTCTCCAATCTGAGCACAACAGAAGAACTTTGTAAGAGTAAATGTTGTCAAAACGAAGCATGGACTGCCTAGGGAGATGGTAAGGACCTATCTAGAGATCACGGGACTTCTTTTCTAAGATTTATTTCATAAATATATATTTCCTTTTGTCTGCCTCAGTTTGATCAAAATAGGTGGCATTTCTATTCTCCACAGAAGAATAATGAAGCCTCTATTCTGTGTAGCTCCCCAGTCCTTATAAAAAAATCTTCCTCCCTCCCCAACAATGGGCATCTTCGAATTTCAACATGTGAGCTACACCTCTTTGGATGATGTTTCTTAAAATGAAAATACTCCTCACATACATCTTATAGAGTGGTCTAAAACAAAAACTAGTAAATTTACAGTCCTCCCTAAGTTGATCCTACCTGTAGATCTGAGCTACTGGCATGACCCCATATATGCCCAGAGGGGAGCCCTGTTAAGAGGAGGAAAAGGACATGGGTCTCATAGTTAGAAAACCTTAGTTAGAGTCTAGGTCCTGTGACTGGTCAATCACTGGACCAGACTGGAAGCATCCAGGCTTGTAGAACAAAAATACCATTACTATTCTCTCAAAGTCATAGGCCTGTGCTCAAGTAGCATTTGATGAAGGAACTAGATTATGCTTGACTGAGAGCGAGGAATAACTGATGACTGTAGCATGCCCTAATGTTAAATTTGTTTCTTCATCTTCTATAAAAAGTATCTATTTTTTTTCTGATTTTAAAATAATATATGTTTACCATGGAAAATTTGGAAAATAGGGAAAGTACAAACAAAAAAGTACAACTCTCTCATTTTGCACTCCCCATTTATAATCACTGGCCATGTTCTGCAGTGTTTCTTTCTAATGGGTATGCACATGTGTATATGTGTGGCACGATATGCACTGTGTGTATTCTGATTTTTTTTTCTTAACATGATGTCATGCATATTTTCCACATTTGTTACCATTCTTAGAATACATGAGTTTAACAGCTACTTCAAATTCCATCCTATGACTCTACCAAGTTTGTTTTTGTCCTCCCTGAGTTTCACATTCTTCAAAAAATTATTTTAGAAATGAAACCTCAGTTTTAAAAAAAATTGAGCAGAACAGAAATTTAGGGAAAACATAGTAAATATCCTATTGACTCCATTTTGTCCAGCTCCCCTTCCCAGAGATGTATTCTATACTTGTAGATGTTTTCTGCATGCACAAAAATAATTTCTACATTTTCACTACTCCAGACCTGCAACATTAGCATTCAGCTGGAGTTTGTTGGAAGGACAGACTCTCTGGTCCAGACCTACTGAATTAAATCTGCATTTTAACAAGATCTCACGTCATTTGTACGCATGTTAAAGTTTGAGAAGCTGGTCTAGATCAGGAAGCTTTGGGGATGAATCCAGCCTTCTGCGTGTTTTATATGGTGTGGCAAATATGAATCCATTCCACACTTTCATATGGTTCAAAACAAATCAACAGAAGATTCATATTTAGTGTCATAAAAATTATATGAAATTCAAAGTTCAGTGTCCCTAAAGAAAGTTTTCAATGAGCAAAGCCATGCTTATTTGTTAATGTATTATTAGGTTATGGCAGCTTTTGTGCTGTAAGGACAGTTGAGCAGCTGTGACAGGGGCCTTATGGCCTGCAGGGCTTAAAATATTTATTATCTGTCTCTACAGAAAAAGTTTGCCACCTCTGGTTTACCTGCAGAGTACCTAGGACACTGAACATATAACTTGATTTCTTTAACCTATAAGTATATGATTAAATGAACTAAAAGCAACCAACCCAAATATTTCTGAAATAGCATGTGTATTTTATAATAAATCACTTATCATTTGCTGATATTTATCCTGTTTAATATTTGCTTATTACCTGTCTCCACCCACACGAGAATAAAAGTTCCAAGAGACCACCCTGTTTACTGAAGGCACCCATTATAGATACTCCATAAATATTAGTTGAATTTTTAATGTCCACAATATCATCAGGTTGGTACATTTATTATTCATACTATACTTACATATTTAAATATATTATATACATATGAAATTAGCTGCCCAAGACCATGAGCTAATTAGTGACATAGCCCTCAAATACTTCTGCTACTAGAAATGAGTTTGGAGCTTTGCTTTTTCTTTGAAGAACTTCAATGGAAAAGCTAGAGAAGAAACGGCAATGGACATTCCTTTATACGTACTAAGAAATAAAGACTGCATTTGGTTGCTACCTTAGGAAACGTGGCTTAGAGAAGTTACAGCTTAACGTATGTATTTATACAGCCACTGGCCACCTAAGCTGGGATTCCAAATCGCTCAGCATCATTTCAGATCCCATACTACAGCGACCAGCTTCTGAGAGCTGAATGATGCAAGCCAAATCTCAGAGGGCTGTTTGATTGCTTGTCATGAAAATCTGAAATTGGCTACAAGATCTTTGTTCTCAGAAATACACTGCTAGTTCGTGTCAGCTGCTTAGTCAAGCACTTCAGTGGTAAATTCAGGGTTATACACCAAAGAAAGGCTCCTGAGTTACAGAAACCAACTTTATGTGTGTGTGTGTGGGGGGGAGAGGGGTGTGTACAGATAAACCACAAGGGACCTATGGAACTGTGTCCTAAAGCGAGGAGGAAGAGTGTACCAGCCTCGGCTGATGTGATGCAGGAGGGCAAAGGGACAACAGTGCAGAGCTATTAGTAACGTAAAGGAGGAACGAATGGCAACGACTGAGAAAGGGAATCAGCTCCCTGGGCCTCAGCCAAAGGGGTTTAGAGGAACCGGGTTTCTGGTGCATGGATAGTTCTCTCACTTCTATCTCATGCCAACCTCTCAAGTTGTTGCAAATGAGAAGAGTTTGCACAGCCAGATATTGTTTTAATTATAAAAGGAAGACTCCAGCAAAGAATTCTACAGCCTGCTCACATGGATATCCCCAGGAACAACTCACTGGTTTGAATCTGGCTGCTTGTAAGAGCTCGTTAATGCAGCCTTTTGATTTGCACATTGTTGCAGTTTTGCAAGTTACTAATATATCAGCATTTTGATTGCCATGGTGGGCCCCAGGCAATGATTTACGTTTTGTCTGAGGACCGATGAGAATAAAAGGATGGCTTTGCTGCTAAAATACACAGGCTTATGATGGGTTAGGGGCTTCAAGCTGTAAAAGCCTCGCTTATCGTGAGGGCATTTTCAGATTGGGGCGAATACAGGCAAAAACCAAACGTGGTAGGATCTCGCCGTCTTTGCTGCTGAAGTAATTATTCTGTATATGTATTTTACCGGTGTGTGTTAAAACATAGTATGGTATCTCAAAATATGTTTATATCACACTACAACCCTGAACTTCACATTTTAATGCACTGAACATTCATTAAACATTTTTATTCACGAAGGATGAAAATTTCCAAAAGAATGAAAACAGGTGTTTTGCTTATCGAATAATAATTATTCCCAAACCCAAAAGTACATTAAAAAAAAAACAACTAGGGAATCTCCCTTACAACTCAGTTCCACACTGTGATCTCCATATCTCTTTTATAATAAGGATCCAATAAATTGTGGAAGAAGATTCTCTTTTTCTTCAACAGCTATTGTGCCAAGAGTTACTGCACCCTTTTTCCCCCTTATTCTTAGAACCAGCTAATTATGCTCAGAACATGGCATTGTATTATCACTCATCTATGCAAAGCCTGTTTTTATTTTTATTCTCTTTGCTGTATTCCATTTCATCTGCAATTTTCCCACACGCATGTCTCTTCTTACTCTCAAAAGGCAACCGTTCTAATGTTTACATCATTTGTTTGGTGTAGGGTTGGCAGGTAAAATATAAGATGCCCAGTTAGATTTAAATTTCAAGTAAACTACAAATAATTTTTAATACAAGCATGTCTCAAATGTTGTATGGGACATACTTATACTAAAAACAATCAGGACATATTTATACTAAAAAATTATTCAGTTTATCTGAATTTCGAATTTAGCTTGGCATCCTGCAGTTTTATTTGCTAACTCTGACACTCAGTTTGCTATATAATCTGTACACTGTGTGCTTATTTTGCTGCATGTATCTTTATATATTTTAACAATGAATGGATAGCTGTCTCTCTTCCTCTCCCTCTCCCTCTCCCTCCTGCTCTCTCTCCCCCCTATAATTTTATTCTCAGAAAAATATTTTCACAATCCACCTATCTGCCTTCTCTCCCCCTCTACCTCTTCCTCTCCCTCTTGACTGAAGTGCTCTCACTCAAAAAACAAATCTGAAAATCTTTTCAAGGAACCAACCTCTGTTTTTACTAATCTTGAATGTGTTAGATGCATGGGTGTAACACCATCTTTGTCTCATGTTCTTTCTACACATATGCAATGTCCTTTTTCGCTTCTTACAATATTCTTGGAGAGGTTCCATTCCTTAGTGGCTCCTCCCTTACAGTCCACCTGTTCTCAGGGTGAATTCTACATTATTATCTGGTAGCATTAAGGAGAAAAGGGGCATCTAAGGAAGCCAAGAGTCAACCAGAGACAAAGGAGAGCGGCTTGCCCCACGCTCCACCCTCCTGCGGAGAGGCATAGCAGGGGCTTGGGCCCTCAGCATGAGTCTCTTTTTCAGCAGCAGAGCTCAATCCTTCATTGATCTCTTTCCTAGAGCAAATGTGAGTGCAAATTTATCAATAAAAAAGGCTGTGTATGCCAGGCATCTTGGATATGCAGAAATGGCTCTTTGTGGGAGTTGTCTGTAATCCTATCTCTTCTAAATAGTTGCAGGGCCACCGATCCCCATGGTAAACAGTTCACACAGATTCTCTGCTCTTGGGAGAAAACAGTCTTGAGGCTGAAATAAGCTGGTTCCCTTTTTAGGTAACACAGAACAAATTCAACAGCAAATCTGCTCATTGTATCATTTCTTTTCCCTTCAAGTTATGTTTTCTCAAATATTAAGATTACTATTTCCTTTTGGTTTTAGGTCACATGTGCCTGGTCTATATTTTCCATCTTCTATTTTTAATATTTCTAAGTCTTTTTGTATTACATGTCTTTTTTTTAAGATTTTTATTGGGGAAGTGGGGGGATGGGACAGCGGTGGGGAATTGGGGGAAGGGGAACAGACAAGTTGCTGTTGTTTTGTTCTTCAGTCTAGTTGTGGAGGACGTTGCTTCACTGGTCCAAGTTGGCACCATCATTGCGCTCTTCCCGGGTGAGGCAGATCAGTCACTGGCTTCTGGATGGCCGCTCACTGCGGCTGCTGGCCACTCACGCTGGCTGCTGGCTACACACGGTAGCCCATGGCAACCCACTGCAGCAGGGGCTGCAGCCTACGCCGTCGCCGGCGACTCACGGCAGCCCGGCTCCAAGTTGAGCTGTTGTGCAGCATCTTAGCTGTGGAAGGCAGTGTCACTGGCCCTCATATGTGGGATCCGACCGGGGCCCTCTGGCGTCCCAAGCCAGCTCTTAACCATCACGCCACTCGGCTGGCCCTCTGTTTTTTTTGTTTGTTTGTTTGTTTGTTTTATGAAGAGCATTTTGTTATGCCATTTTTGTTATTGTTAAAAATATAGCTTGAAACGCTCTGGCATTTCTCATTTGTAAGTATTCTAATTATTTTTATAGTAGGAGGTTTCTTTTATTTCTGCACTTTTTTTCCATCCATCTTCTCCTTTCTTACTTTCCTCTATACAAACAGGTTTTGTTCTTCACTTTAAAAAAATTATATATTACACTTCTGTATTCATGCTTTCTGCCTTTTATTTCACACCAAAGCCTATCTCCAGTCACTCTTACTAATTTCTGACACTTATCAAGATCTGTATCTTTTCATTTACTGTCTATATTTTCATGCTAGATTGTTATGAATTGCTGTAAATACATTTTATGTTACATTTTTTTGTATTTTTTTTAAAAGAGGACCTAAACTGAACCAAGTTATTTCATTTCCCTAATTTACCATATCACTTACAAGACACTCCTTAGAGTTGCTTGCTTCCATGTTTACCTCTTTCAGGAATGTGTTTAGTATGGGCTTTTGTATAGCAAAACTTCTAGGTTCTGTATGCTGAGAATATTTTTTATTATGTCCTCATGTTGAATGATGAATTGGCTAGATATGCATAGTTAGATTACTTTAACTGCTTTAGAAAGTTTACTTTATCAACCTCTTATATTCATTGTTGCTTTTAATAAGGCCAGTGTGTATAGGTGATTTGTTCTTTCTCTCTGGAAGTTCTTTTTTCCAGTTTTCATCTTTAAATTTTACTAAACTATTCTACTATGACCATGTCCTTATCACTCCCAATTTGAGCCCTGACTTTAACTTCACATCGTCCGACACTTTTTTAATTCTACAAAATCTGTCTTAATTATTTCTTCGGGTAATTCCTGTTTTTTTCTGTTTTCCTTTATCTTGCTTATTCTCTGATTTCTATTGCCTAGATATCGGCAATTGTATTTTACAACATTTTTATCCACTGAATCTCTTTTGATATTTCCCATCTCTTTTCCAGCTTTTCTCAAAGTCCATCCATCTGATCTTCTATTCTTAATCTCTGTATGTCCTATTTACCTTAACTACTCAGTTCTCTATTTCTAAAAGTTTTCACTCCTGTTTTCCCACTTGACTTTTTTTTATGATTTCTTGTTCTTTCTTCATATTACACACATCACCCTTTATCTTTAAGTCCACTTAGCATTTTCATCTATTTTAAATATGTTTCTGTATGTTCCAATTATTGTGCATCATATACCTATATGGTATATGTTGTTATTCCATGTTCTTTCTTTGCTAGTCGCTGCCCTCCTCAGCTGTCTAGTTACTTTGCCTATGGATTCATGTCATGCGGTACCTGCTGCTCTGTGTGGCATCTGTAACAGGCAGGCCTGAAGGACTTGGTTAGTATGCCCACAGGTGAGGATAAGGGGAAAGGCTCCTGAGCATAAAACTCCAGAAACAACAGGAAGACTGCGGAGCACTCCTGTTTATTTCCAGTCCACCAGGCAACTCTTCTGACCATTATTTCATCTTCAAACGCTGAGGAAGCAGCGGCACCAAGAGAAGGTAGGGGCCCTGGTCCAAATCTTTCATTGCTGGGGGTTGGAGGAATGGAGCTGTGAATGCCTGAGCATGTCCCTCCAGCCGGCAAGTCTTTATCCAGTCACACCAATGCTGCTTGGACACAGCCTTGACCTCATCCCTGCACTTACCTGAGACCGGAGGGCTAGAGTATTGCACCTAATTTCTGTGGTAAAAAAGATATCGTACAACTGTTTCCTCATGGCTGCCTCTTTTTGTCCTCTGGTCCATATTTTAAACATGACCCACACAAAACTCGCAAACAGCCAAGGCAGACATCAGACTCCTGAGGGGTCCTCTGGTTTTTCATTTTTCACTCCTCAAATTCATGCTTTCCTCTAGTTTCTATAGTTCCCTGAGCATTGACTTTTGGTGAGGGATCAACATCTGGGACCAGTATGTCATCTCAGCAAGAAACTATTTTTTAATGCTCTAAGTGCATTCTGCCTACAACTCAAGTCTCTATCCTTAACTAACTGCAGTCTTTTGTTATGTCACACTTGTGGAGGAACTATTTCTCACATCTCTTATTAAATGTTCTTAATCCATTCTCTTGTTTATTCTTCCAATAAACATTTGAGCATTACAATATGTTGACACTCTGATAGGTTCCAGGGACACACAGTGGATTAAAACATGAGATAGACCTTCAAGCATTTAGCTAACCAATGTATAAGGACTTTTGGGAATATACAATGAAAATCCTTTGAAACTACCACATCAGTTATTTCAATTACAGTGGTGATTAGACTGTATTTTCTCCCATCTCACATAACTCAAAAAGATTATTTTTAATGAGCTATTATTTCATTTTCCAGGCATTATTTTCCATTGTTTAATTCTTTTAAAATAGCATTTCACATTACTGAGGAGAGGGGTTAGTTCATCTGCTGATTGCTATACCTTCTGGGATCCCTTCTGTTCCCTAAGGCTGAGGCAAAACCCAAATTTACTAGTGAACTGCCAAAAATTTCATTTCACAAATTCCTACTCATGTGCCATTACTGTAAAGGCTTTATAGTTATTACAGCGAAGAGTTTATAGCCTAGAAACTAGGACAACACTGTTTTAACTAATTCATTACCTACCCTTTATACATTTCAAAGAGGAAATAAGGGTGTGCATGCATGACTGTGTGTGTGTGTGTGTGTGTGTGTGTGTGTGTGTGTGTGTGTGTGTGNTGTGTGTGTGTGTGTGTGTGTGTGTGTGTGTGTGTGTGTGTGTGTGAGAGAGAGAGAGAGAGAGAGAGAGAGAGAGAGAGAGAGAGAGAGAGATGCATGTTTTTCATCTGGAATTAGACACCATTCTTCAACAAAATAAAGACTGCTTCAACATGTTTCATCCTTGTTCTTTGTACTCAGGTTAGCAGTTGGTAAGCCTTCCCCGCTCTGTAGGTCATTAATTCATTTAGATTTCATTCAATGAATGTTCATTTAGTGCCTACTCTGCACTAGGCACTCTGAAGGTGCTAATGATACAGCAATAGCTGAACTACGTTTCCCAGAATTCCCTGTCCTGCATATCTCTAGGTTGTCTGGGCCACAGGAGACACTTCTTGTAGGAGATTTGGAGGGTGGAAGTGAAGTAAGAGCCTTTTGTGTCACACCCATCGTCTATGATCTACTGGCTCACCTAGTGAGTGAGGGGCTAGGCCTGTAATGCTCCACATTCCTCTGGATTCTCCTTAAGCTTCTTTGACACATGGGCTGGGAATACGTGTTAAACTCCACGAAAATGGACCCTGGTTTTTGCAGGACATGCACACCACTACAGTCAGAGGAAACAAGAACTGTCCTGGTTTCAGTCCATCCTTGTGGAGATCCAGCTTATTCACGCTTATGGGGTTCTAGCCTACTCTTGATCTCCCCCACTTTATATTCATCTTCCATTCTTATCGGTCTGCTTGTGGACTCGATGCTTCAGTGCGATACATGAAGATGACAGCCTTACAGCGACTTCACCAGCTCCCCCATTCCCTTAGGTCATATCACTGTAGCAAATCCCTCAGTATCACCTGGATGCATCTCCTAGCGGTTCTGCTTCTCTGACTGAACCCTGACTGATACAGTCATAAATCAGATAATTATTATATAAGTTCTACCTTAGTGGAGTATACAATTTAGATAGGGAGGGATATATTTTCAAGGCATTACATCACAGTTAATTCATTACATCTATGAAAAGCTCCATGAACAAAAATTCAGAGAGATAGGAGGCCGTGTAAGCAGTGGTCTTCTAAAGAGATCCTCAATTAACTGGGCAGAGAATGCATTCTATTCCATCCAGACCCCCTTTGATCCCATTTTCTCTCTTTTGTAAATGCCCCCTGGCGACAGTGTACTTTTGTTTCTAGAAATAGCAATTATTATTGTGAGGACTGTTCTTGGGCTACTAAAACCTGTGTTGCCCCATGAGGAGAATGTGATGCTTAATGCACAAGACACGTTGGTCTTTAAAATCATTTGCTTCTATGATCTAAAAAAGGGTCTCCCCCAACTATCCCTTACTCAGTACCTTTTCATGCTCAGTGACTCTTGCAGACAGAATTAAAACAGACAATGAACCACTTTTTTCACTTAGGATGTAACATTTAGAAGCTAGTAATAAATATATGTTTAATGCTAATAAAGGTGTGCTCCATTTTAGAAGTGCTTATTCTATCCAGTGTTTTCAAAAGTCAAATTATCTTACCCTCTTCCATAGCTATACTGCCAACCAAAAAGAAATTGCTTTTTGTCTTTATCTGAGTAAGTGGCACTTTAATTGACACAGTTGCCAACCTAAGTGTTACCTCAGCCTCTTTATTTCTCACCTCTCACATCACATTTATTGCCAAGTCATTGAAAACATACCCCCTTTTCTTTCTCTCCAATAGGTTTCCTTCTTCACCCCTTTCTTACAATCCTCTTTACTACTAGCCTAGTTGAGAAGGATACCATCTCTCACCTAGATTGGTCCAGTTGTTTAACTTTTCTGTCTCCAGTCTTGCCATCTTTAATTTGCCTTCTACTCTTGTTTCAGAAGCAACCTGCTAGCCATTATGACCTGCTAAGCATCCCACTCAAAATACCTCGTATTTCCAAGCGTCAAGCATCAATATATTTCAATTTTCATAAAATTCACCTGAGAAGACTTCTTAAAATGCGGATGAACGGTCGTCTGTAAATTCTGTATATAAAAATCTCAACATCTTAGCATGCAGATTGGATTTAGTTCGGCCACTGCTCAGTTCTTCCCTCACCTGCTCTTCCACGCTTAGAAACATGGAGCCATTTACGGAGGATTCTGTTTACGGTACCTCCTTGCCTTTGCATATGTTGTTCCTACTGCTCAGAAAGCACAGCCTTCCCTTGTTAAACTTCTGTTGTCTTGTCAACTCACTTGTTCCAGTCTGAAGCTTTTCCAGATGCCCTCGGGCTTTCTGTCAGCTTCCACTACGCTACCTACCGTTCAAACAACACTCACGCCATGGTATGCACTTTTTCCATATCTGTTTACCAAACAGTATGTAAACCCTTGAGAGCAAAACACTGTCTTTAATTTTTTTAACTCACCAACATATAAGAGGTGACTAAAATATATTTGATGAATGAATAAAAGAGTGTGTTCTGCTCCCTGAGCAACTTGAAGCATGCTGGCCATGACTTCTGCTCTACTGCAAGGCATGAAACACACAGAGAATTATCTGTATTGTCCCAAGAGAATGAGCTCTGCCAACTCTCATCACCCACTCAATAAAATCAATTCCCTTCAGTTTACCAGACTTTCCATTTTTTTGGAACGGAAGTGAAGAAGTTACTCAAGCATTGACTATGGAGATATCGCCTGCCTACACCCTCCACCCCCACGCAGTTAATAATGTTAATTCTTTCAACCAGGGTAGAGTTCTGAAAAACAGTTTCCTCTATTTCATTATACTTGCAGTAGCAATACCTTAGTGCCCCCTATAGAGTTGTGCTCTGGACAAACTGCCCAAGTAACCTGCCCTGAAGCTGACCTTGGATCTGATAATGTCTCGAACTTTCAAAATATAGACTCATGTTGAAAATACCCTACAATGTAATGTGTTCAAGAACTCCAAGGAACTGAGGAAAGCCTGCACTATTTCTAGTGAGGCTTCCAGTACAGCAAATGCCACTGATCAAATCTTTTGATCACATCTGATGCAGTGGCTATAATATAAACACGGAGGTGATTAACTTAAACACAGGAGGAATTATTATGGAGAACATTAGTTTTCTTCTTCCCTAGGCCCGTATTTCTCAAGCTGTGGACTTTAGACCACCTGCATCTGAACTAAAAAAGATGACTGTTCATACACATTCCTCAGCCCACCTATTAGATACTTGATCAGAATCCCTGGTGATGGGACTCAGGAGTCTTCACTGATTTATTGTTGTTTGCAAATTTAATAGCAATGCCAGTGCTCAAGACAAAACACAAACTGAATGGACATTTTATTTAGAGTCTTGTCATCTCTCTTTCTGGCTACCCAGCCATCGCGATGGTCTTCTTTGTGCAAAATCTTTCTGCAGAATTTTTATATTGTAATAAATGTCAATATCACCTTCAAAATGATTCTGCAATAAGGATTTCAGATGTTAGCTAGAAAAAATATCATCCGACTTTCTTTTGAGTCTAATAAGAGACCCGTTATTATTAAAAATAGTCATTTAAACTTATTAGGTGCATAAAAATGACACCAAGTACCTGAAATATTTCTGGTGTAGAGGTAAAATTATTTTTAAAAATAAGGAGCTAAGGCATATTGAGTAACTTAAGTTGCTTCATTTATTTTAAGCCGTGTCTACAAGGGCAAATATAATGGAGCACTGCACAATTATTTAGAGAATTTGAACATTAAAGATTAGAAAAAAAATCTCATTAATTGATATTATACTTTCTCTTTTTTTCCAAAAAATTAGTCCCTTTGAATGATCCATGTAACTGCATTATCCCTTTACTTCTTTTGGCTTTTTAGACAATTCCTTGAGGATAATACCCATTTCCATATTTATTTTGTACAATTTATATATTCTAGTTTGGGACTTTGCATCTTTAGAGGTACTAGCTGACCAACACACCAAGTCTTACAGTATTAGGCAAAAACTCAATAGGTAATGCTTTAAGAAATCAAAACATTTCCAGCTGGCCATTATTTATCTTAATGTCTCCATTTTAATGCTTTTGGTTTTTTTTTTAACTAAGCTTGTAAACACAGAATAGTATTACATTTATAAATTAGGATCTTATTTATAGGTCTAAAATGAACGATATTCGCTTACAACTTAAATACCTGCATTTTCATAGTAATTATTATTATGTAAAAATTCTGAATAAAAGTGACCATTCTAATCAACACAGTCAAACAGCAAGCACATTAGTTTTGTGTGTGTGTGCATGTGTATGTTTTCTCTAAAAAAAGTGTGACTGAAATGAACTAAGGAGTCTTCAGAACAAAGAATCAAATGATAACAAATGTAGAAAGAAGGGTACCGTGACCTCATTCTAATTAATGACCTTGACAATCATTATTTGCTTTTGAGGGATATTAGTAAAGGTTCAGTCTTTAGCCCAGGCCGTTACCACTCAATAATATACAGTCACAGTGAAGGACTTCTCCATGTCAATTATCTATTACAAACAATCAAGTCACTTTGAAATAGTTGAACAAATCTATACACTGACATTAGCTGGTATCTCTTTTATTGCTACATTGAACCAACATGAGGTTTACGCAGTCTAAACTTCTGTGCAGGTATTTCTGAGATCTTAAAATGGGGAAACTCTCCAAGGAGATGGAAATTCTGATGTGCTGCAGAAATGCTGGCTATTCCTATCAAAACAGTGAAAAACAGACAAGTGGATTTCCAGTGCCCCAAATTAAGGATGCTTTTAAACCGTCCATTTCATTAAATTGCATGGCTGGATAGGAGAGTCTTGCTAAAACATTGTGATTACCACAAAGGAAGCTTAACAGACAATGCTATTATAGGTGAAAGACTGCTAATTGCCACCTTCCCAATAACTTATTGATTTTAATCAAATCTTCCTAGAGCAGCATGCCAGCAGCAAATGGATAACTAGATAGAGGAAAAATACAACAATGGAGGGAGTAATATGGAAGAAATTATTCATGTTTGATTTGTATAAAATTGAACAAATATTCTTGATCAGCATTTATACAAATATAGATTCGTCGGGAAGGTGCTATCTAAATTGCTTCTCTCACAGTGTATTAAAAATTACCATAACTGTTAGCATTTTTAATTATTTTGATCTGCTGAAAATAGATTAAACTGAATAGGAAATTGGCTTATTAAGGCTTATATATTTGAGTTAATATGAAATGTTCTCAGCCACTGTGCCTTGAGAATCTTTTAGTCTAAAAGACATTTCACTATCTCTGGGTGACAATGGAAGAAGGGAGGGTAGAGGATTTAATCCCCAGAAAGTAAAGTTTTGTTTTGGGGCGGGTATAACAGAAAACAGTCTCACTCCTATCACTTCATTAAGGAAACTTGAGCACACCGGGTAATGGGAACATTGTATAGATGAGCAACTGGTCTCTTTGACAGAACTGAGTTTTCGCTGGGGGAAAAAAATCTTGCTAGACTAAACTTAACACTTAAAAAACATGGAGAACCCTTGAAATCCATCTTGTATTACAACAGGAGTTTCTCAGTGTGGGATTCAATATAGCAATATCGTGTGAAGCAAAGGAGAACTCACACTTTGGTCATTCACCCGTGATGAAAGAGAAATATTGGGTCGTCGGGAAAGTCATGATGCATTTTTGCATTGAAAAACATGGAAAAATACTTCATGAGTTTCCCAATGACCCAATACAATGCTCAGTTTCAACTATAGTCTGTAGGCAGGTGCCTTGGCATCCCACTGAATGTCTTTGGAGAATGTCTTATTCATCGAATTGGTGACACTGGAACCAAATGTAGGTTTCACATCTGAACATGACTACACTTTTTTTTATGGGTATTTAAATAGCTTTCCTTAAAAATGAAAGTAATGGCATATAGATTTCAGTAAAAACAAATACACACACACACACACACATACACACACACACCCTTCAATATCTATGCTAGAACTAAATGTTTTAATAGTTTAGGACAAGATTTGTCAACTTCAATACCAGTGACATTTTGAGTCTGGGTAATTGTTTGTTGTACGGATCTGTCTTGTGTATTATACGATTTTTAGCAACAGCTCTGGCCTCTACCCACTAGGTGCCACTAGCACTGTCCCCCACCCCACTTGTGACAGCCAAATATGTCTCTAGACATTGCCAAATGTCCTCTGACAGGTAAAATTGTCCCCGGTTGAAAACCACTGGGCTCATAGAAGGGGATGCTTTAGTTCTCTTGATAATGACGCATCTCAAATCATTCTCTAGAAAATTTCCATTTCACTGTAATAATGCAGAAGCAGAACAATGAAATTTGCATTATAGCTCTGAAGCCTGAGAAACTGATCTTTAAATATATTCTGTCCACAAAACACCTGTATCTAAGTCAGCATTTTAATTTTATGAGATTAATTGACTATGTGAAACAGGTAGCAGAAAACAATCACCGTGGTAGTTTGAAAGGCAAGACAGTCTCATGATTATACAATGCTACCTTCTGTTTAAGGTTTTAGGGAAATGCAGTCTAGCTCCATAATAGCAGCCAACTCCAACTGATCGGTGCTAGCTGATGGGAACCCTGTATTGAGACGGTCCCTGATGCTGCTATGACCAGACTCATTAGGACAGAGAGGGCTGCGACACATGAGCGACATCTGCCTGGACAAGGCAAGGGCAGTAATGGTGCACAATTCACTCATGGCTCCTTTCCTTCCTAGTCATTTTAACTGACTTGCTGTCTGGATTATTTTAAGCATGTGATGAGGCTGTGATATGCTTTTTTGTGTGTTCCATAAACACACACACACACACACACACACACGAATAAAGATTCTTTCTAAGTACTGATGAACCATCTCCTCTTTAGGCACAATTTTAGGCTCTGTGGACATATTATCAAATAAAAAAAATCATAGCATTTTATATCAAAACGAGTGGTCCAGTGGTCTGGTCTCTAGTGAAAAAGAAACAAGTCACTGCCTTATTTTTAAAAAACCCAAAATAACAAACAAACAAACAAAAAATCACAAAGTATTGACTTCCTAGGAACATAGTTTCTTCCAAAATCTGTATAATTCTTTCCTATTGTTTTTCTAGTATTTCTCTCTCTCTCAATTGCAAAAACCAAATAACAGGCCAATTTCCCTTTGCATCTAGAAAGTGGTATGGATTTAGTCTTTAGGGATGCTTTGTAAGGAGTTTGAAGACAAGGCAACTTTTATGTTTATTTAGGGCCAAAAATGGCTTATATACATACAGTTGCAAATAAATCCCTTAGATCAATACTGAATACATAATATTCATTATCATAATAACCTACAATATTATTTTCTACTTACAAACTGTCCCTTTTCTTAAGCCTCCCTATTTCAAAGGCTAGGGCTAGCTGTTGTTAGGCGAACCGCTACTGTTTATTAAAAAAAATTAAAGTTTTGCTCCCTTTTCCTCAGGTGCTGCACATATAATGAGAATCAAATTAGTTGAGGGTTCTAGGCTCCCTATCCAGCAGAATGACTTAAAGACAAGCCAGCTTTGAAGAGCTCAATTGACTTTTCATGTTGGCATCAAAAATTACAAATAACATGTAAATAACGGAAAGCATATGTATTAAACCCTTAACTGCTAAGCGCCTGCTTTACATAAGGTTGACCTAAACCTTTGTTGACTTGATTTCATTGTATCAGGACTGATTTAATTTGTCTGATAACGTAAAATGAAAACTGAGACAAAGTGAACACGAACCCGAGCTCATTGCCCCAAAGGCTAGGAAACAGGAAAACTGGTTCCAGTATAAAGATTAGGCTTTATGGGATGAGGTTTTCAGACTGTCAAATGGATACTAACCCGGACAATATCAACGCCTGGGGAAATGACCTGCATATGGACGTGGCCTCCCAAATCACGGGCAAGGTGTGGTTTCTAGAGGCAATGGTCACCAAAGTTCTCTGGGAAATGTGGCTGACCAGTTAAAACAAGTCAGGGGCTTCTCAGCTGAGGGCTGATTGGCTGTAGAGGAGTTTGGCACAGACCAATTACAGAGCCTCAAGTCCAGAGGCTGAGTTATCACAAGTTTACTATCAGGCTGTTTTCTGCCCACTTGGACCAATTTCCTGAGAAGATGTTTTGCTTCCTACTATGGTGTCCTGATCGCTTGCTATTTTATAGGGTCAAGGCTCAGAGTCATGTAAGTTCACCTCCGCAAGTTCAAGAAGCTTTGGAAATATCATTGAGCATCCTCATGTTAATTTGACATCTGCGGCAGCTTCAAAGGAAGGAATACACTTTACAGAGAAAGAGAAAAATGTCCTTCACACTTAGTGGAAAAAAATTATATATTAGAACTATTGAATTTGTTTCTTCATTTGGAGCCTATTGGCAAGTTGTTTGGGTATCTAGGAAACAAAGCCAGGCTTTAACCCCAATGGAAAAGAGAGAGCATGCTCAAGGCAACCACATGGGCTCCTTGGTCAGACATCTCGTGGTGCACAATGGGCCCCTCTATAGCCCAGAGCAGAAAATTAATCTGAAATAAAGTCAAGGGCAGAGCCACCAAGGGAATCTTAAAAGCATATATTTAGATGCACACTGCAATTGAACTACTAATGTTGGGTAAATGAGGGAATAAAACAAATTACATGATATGTTATCAGTTCCAAAGGCTGGGAAAGGAAAGACTCCCGTTTGAAAGAACACTTGGGGGCTTTTCCTTCCACAAGAAACATGTTTCATGTCATCAAGACACTAAGTAGATTTCTTTCACAAAAACTGTTACATTATCTGGGTAAACATGTCAATCAAAGACTACAACTAGCAATTTACAGCAATAATGCTAGATTTAACATCGGAGAGAGCAAGATTCCGGTGGGAAATAGTGTTTTTATTTACCTCTTTGTTACTAGAACACTTTTTAAAAAGAAACGTTTTTATATAAGGAGCTTGGAAAAGAGGGTATTTATGTTACATGCAAAACAAATCTTTAAAACTTTGAGGTCTTTTTATTGAATTGCTTGCTCTTTCAATTTAAGAGATAATTTCTCCAAAGCACTATTTACAAAATTTCTGAGGGTATGTCAGAACAAACACTTCTTATAATGAAGCTTTTAGGAGAGCAATGACATGGTATCTTATTCGGCTTGCATGTTAGAGGTTTAATCATTACTTATTAATTTTCCTATTTTCATGAGATTTTCTCAAACTTAATATTCTATTAAGGTAGCATCTGTTAGAGGAATTATCTTGGTTTTTAAAAGCAAATTTTAGCTGATTACCATGAATCTACATAATTAGAATTAGGTCTAATTATGTAGTGTAAATACATGTAATATATTTATAACATATAATGACATAATTATGATTCACAATAATGTTGAAAAACTCCTCCTTAAAATTAGTAAGAAAAATTTGCTGTGCAACCCCTCTACAATTTATTAGCAATTTTACAATGCATGTTTTTCTGTAGTTTCTAAAATAGAGTTTGGTAAGAAAATATGATGAAAATATTTTGAAGTTATCACCCCCCCTAAATCTTTATTAGATTTCAAAACTACAAATATTTTCCAAGAAGAGCACATTTTAAAATGTTAATCCTAATAAGCATACATTTCTAATGCACTGGGAACTAAATTCGGAATGTTAAGAATGTCTAGCAAAAGATAATGCAAATGGCTTTAACTTTGTCTTATAAATTCATCAACATGATAGAGAATATAACAAATTATGATGAATTTTTACATATAGTAATTAGAAATATGAGAAAAATGGGGGGGCACCTATGCATTTTATATAGGATTATAGGACTACAATTCGTTTAATTAACAAAGTTGAAGAATATATTTGATACACTACAGGAGGACTGACCATTTTTTTCTGTCAAGGATCAGATAGTAAATATTTTAAGTTAGGAGGGACATAAAGACTCACAACTATTCAGCTCTGCTGTTGGATCTCTAAAGGTGCCACAGACCTTAGTGAAAGAAATGGGCGTGGCTCTGTTCCAACAAAACTTCATTACAAAAGAGGCAGCTACTAGATTTAGCCTGGAAGGGATGCTTAGTCGGCCAACTGCAGGATTCGACCCTAGAGGATTCAAGAATAGATTCTGGAGTTTGCTCTTCATATTTATATCTTGCTTTCACTGTTGAAGAACTTTGTGACCTCAGCTAACTTACTTCAACTTTCTCATTTGTAAAATGGCGGTGGTAACCGCTTCCTATCTCATAAGGTGGTTGTGAGGATAAAAATTAAGTAATTTATGCAAAGCACTTACTATAACAGGGTATGTCTTCTTTGTAGGAGGAATAAATTGATGATTATAGATAGGAAGTGTGCAAATGCAAAATATTTGGTGTTCAACATTAATTTTCAATTCTTTTTTTTTTTTAATTGGGGAATTGGGGGATGGGAACAGCGCTGGGGAATTGGGGGAAGGAGAACAGATAAGTTGCTGTCTTTTTGTTCTTCAGTCTAGTTGTGGAGGACGTTGCTTCACTGGCCCAAGTTGGCACCATCATTGTGCTCTTCCCAGGCGAGGCACATCACTCGCAGGCTTCTGGATGGCCACTCACAGAGGCTGCTGGCCACTCACGCTGGCTGCTGGCTACACACAGTAGCCCATGGCAACCCAATACAGCAGGGGCTGCAGCCTATGCAGTCGCCGGTGACTCACGGCTGCCCAGCTCAAGGTTGAGCTGTTGTTCAGCATCTTAGCTGTAGAGGGCAGTGTCACGGGCCCTCATATGCGGGATCCTAACTGGGGCCCACTGGCATCCCAAGCCAGCTCTTAACCAACGCTCCACTCGGCCGGCCCTAGTTTTCAAATTTTGATAGTATGATTTTGCACATTGAAGTTTGATAAGCATTGGTTTATTTGTGGAAGCAAAAATGTCCATACTGATAAATTATTTTTCCAAAACGGAAAAGAACACAATACCCTAGTTAGTCTGATCTTATACATAAGGCATAAACTATATAAATATACTAAATAAATTATGTATACTTAGATAATATACTTTACAAATATAGCAAGTATATCATACACCATATAAAGAGAGCATATGATTATATACTCATGCATATTCAATCAACAAATAAGTATTCAGTGACTAATATGCATTCATCATGCTAGGCAATGGTTAACTTCTCTGCTTTCTTGCTTTTTTAAATTTCTTTAATATAGTGAGATATGCAAACAAATAGCAGACGATTAAAATTCAATGTGACTATTCTAATAGCATACACATGTTATATTTTAAATAAGATTTTATGGGAAATCCTATAAAATTCTTCTTGTCAAATCAGTGAACATTTTTCAAAAGGTTTTCATGACTGTAGGTCTCACCCCTAAAAATGCAAGCCTTTTAAAGACAGGGCCTCTGTTTATATATAAAGTATCTCCTAGGATACTCTCATGTTATTTTCTACACCCTATTTGTTAAATGAACATTTTTTAATAAATTAATCTTGCTACTAAGTGCGTAAGGTAGTAACAATAATTCATAAAGGTTTTCTGGAGTTCGTATAATCAACAGTTCAGGCACTGCTATGCGGATAAGTGAGCACCTTATAATTAAAATATGTGAATCCTATCGGCTACCTATCTTTCCAAAAATTGTGATGAATCACTACATATTATAAACACCATTAACTATCTCAATAAAATAATTACATAAAAAAATTAGCTTGTAAATAACTGATGAATAGTCCACAGGTTGCCACTGAGTTTCTAACAAAATGCCCCATCCACTATAGAATACAGATTATAGTAGAGTTATACTAGCTCGAGTGTCAAGAATTCTGAGTTTGAAGACTAACTATTGAAAAATGACTTAGCTAAGCTTTGGCAAGGCAATTGTCTCTACACTTTGAGTTTCCCGTGGATAAAATAAGTGAGCTTCATGGATTTTCAAAACAGTGGGATCCATCAGACATCAGAATCCCCAGCTTCCTCCCTGGGATTCTGATATGCCTGTCTGGGGGCTGGGTGTGGGGAGGAGGCGGAAGGCGCAACGTGGTGTCCACAGGTTCAAGGTGGCTCCCCTCAGGAGCATGGGACCAGACATGTGAGAACGGTGAGAAACAAAGAACTAACTCATTCCTCAGGTCCCTTTCAGATGTGAAGCGGATGTAATCCTAGTCTTTCCTTGCCTGTATTGCCTTTGGATTTTTTTCTCCCATCTGGCTCTTTCAGACCTGGCGTTGGGATTCCCCTTAACATGTCCACAGCTATTCCAGCAGTTTCAATGCAACCTTTAGCTGCCTTAGGCAGCTTCTACGACCTACCCATTTGGGATCCTTCTTCTTTCCAACCAACTTCCCCTTCCCTTCATCTCATCCTCTCATGTTTCTGCTTGGGGGCCCACACTTATCTGAGAAGCTACGAGTATATTTCTACTTAAAGTGTAATATTCAAGCTTAGCATAAAATGTTAACTAACTCAGACAATCCACCTGCATTTTCACAGCAGCCTTCACATTACAAAAAAAGAGTAATAAATAAATGGGGAATTTACCTACTGACTGTTGGGGAAGGAAAGTGGGGAGACATTTTAAGGTAGTGGGGACATTTAGCTATTTCAACATTTACTCTTTCAAATTCCTCCAGCAAAACATATTTTAGTCTGGCACGCTGGGCTCCTCATATAATGAGAATGCTGTCTGTAGGCTTGTCCAAGCATCCTTTGACTTTGCCACTCAGAGTAGTCCTGGTGAGCGGCAGCAGTGACACTGTTGGAAATGTAGAATCTTGGACCCCACCCCAGTCCTACTAAACCAGAATCTGCATTATAATGATAGGCCCTGGTGATGATTCTTAGTGACAGTAAAATGTAATGCCTTGGTAATACTGCCTTTCCAAAGAAGAGGATGATGAAGGTAATGTCTAATCACAATGGACGGATCCAGTCAACTCTGGGCTTTGAGAATCGGTTACCATCCATATACCACTGGGGCAAAGAGGCATACCTACCCAAAGAGATACCTTGTAAGCTGTACCTGGCTGCTTATACATTAAACCCCCTTCCGCTCCTTGCCTTCTCCTATTCTCTTACATGGCTGTGTGCCTTGGAAGATTTAAATTACTTTGAGGGGGAACAAACTTGATGTTATCCATTCTCCTTTCTTCCCATTCCAAACTACTCCCCAGTCCCCTAGTACCTAGTACTAATGTGGTATAGTCCACATACTTGGCACTAAAGAAATGTCTGTTAAACTTTTAATAAAGAATCCATAGGGACAAGTCTACTGTGAAAGATGTTTCTTTCACCCACAGGAAATAGAAGCAGGGAAAGACATACATCCCATGGACGCAGGGCAGGGGCGGCTCTCTGCCCGCTTTAGTAAATAAACACACACGGGCACAGCGTCATTCTCGCATGTATCCTCATTCTCATGCTTGTTTGCTCTGTGGCTGTTTGTGTGTCACCATGGGACACTTGCGTATTGTGACAGAGACCGGACAGCCCACCACGACTGAAATATGCACTGCCTGGCCATTTACAGAAAGCTTGCCACCCCTTGTCACAGATCTTGGGCCTGGGTCCTTAAAGCCATTCTGTGCTCCTTTATATTATATATGGCACCACTGCTGACCTCCCTGGGCTTCTTAACTCAGCAAGGATGGCCTAAATTGCACGAGGCCAGCATTGACTTGAGGAATGAAAAGGCCTTTCAGGACCAGCAAAAGTAACCAGCAGCACGTCTCCTTCCTGGTCTTTCAAAGCCCAGAATCCTTTTCATAGAACATTTAATACAACGTAGAGTAGGACCAAAGTTTCGCTTACACTTTGATGATCAAAACGCAGTCTCCTCCCTCTTATCGTTTAAACTATGTGTAATTGAGTAAATTTGGGAAGAGCATTTATACAACTCATTCTGTGAACCTTAAACCCCCCCCCCAGGTCCCCTCACTGTTCTGCCTTCCTGTGTGTGCCCACAAATCTTCTGATTCCCCAGAGAAAAGGGAAAGCTCTCTGTGGGACATCTCTCTCAAGCTCTGCTGAAATTAGACTTTTGTGTTCTCCACGGTTATTGAAAACACCTTGTACCATCTCGCAAGGCAAAACCTCCTAACATGTTAGTAACATAGGATCTTGGTCCCTTAAAACATAATTGAAATATATGTCACATTTTCTTGCCTTTGTATACACTGTCCCAAATGTCACCTCACTGGTCACTTAGGGTTCAATAAAAAAAATCTAATATCTAATAAAATGTGTTAGTAATGCCTCACCTTATGTTCAGTATTTAAGCTACCATCAGTGTAGTTGTTATTATCACTACTATGCTTTGCTTTGAATACACTGTTCCTTATCTCCCCCTTTCTTCTCTGGGAGCTGGGAGGAGGATCATGGTTGTTCATCCCACGGTAAATCTCCAGCCCTCGGAGGACAAGTACCGTATTTGCCGGCATATAAGACGATTTTTTGGCCCTGAAAAATATGCCTCCAAGTGGGGGGTCGTCTTATACGCCAGGTACACTTCAGATAGACTGCCCATAGTGCTTGCCCCGTGCCATAGTGGCCTCCCGATGCCCGCGCACTTCATTCCACATACCGTTCAGGCATCAGCAGCGCTGCTGGGTGTATGCTCGGCTGTTATGCGATTTTGCTGTTATGCGATTTTACCACATTCGCAAAATCGCACACAGCCGACCATACACCCAGTATGATAGCGCAAAATCGCGAATCGCGATTTATGTATATGTTTGATTACATACAGCCTTGTGACAGTTTTCCTGCATGTCATAAGCATTTGAATATAAATATAAATGTTGAAATCAAATCTGATATTGTTTTACCTTTTATTTGGTGTGTGGAAGGTGTGCGGAAGAGGGGGTAGTCTTATACGGCGAGTATATAACAAACTCTGTATTTTGAGTGGAAATGTTAGGGGGTCGTCTTATACGCCCAGTCGTCTTATACGCCGGCAAATACGGTAACTAGACCCAGGTCTTAGCCTTCTTTTTGCTTCTGCCTGCCCAGATATGAAAGGTCCTGAGAAGAGATATTCTAAATGTAAATGCTCAGCATGGGGCAAATCCTTTACCTTTCTGCGTCAAGGATTTGCTAAAGAGAGAAAGAGCATCACATGGATGTAGATTTCAATTAACATTGCCAACTCTGGTTGCGTAACTCTTCGCGAGTCACTTTAATTATATTAAATGTAGGTGGACCCATCAACTGTAAAGATGGCTGTGCATCTGAACCCAGTTACTTCCTGTTATCAGCCGACCTGAGCCAATTGGGTCATTCACCATTGTTAGAGTTGGATGTGAGCTACAGACCTCTGTCTTACACACTCTATATCAGGTTATAGTGAAAACAAGTGTCAGGGTGAATTCAGGTCCACCCACCGGCATTTATTAGCAGGCAGGCACTGAGCAATCTTATATCTGAAAGCCAGACCTCCACCATTTAAGTGTCCCAAGAGGGCCTGTCGTGAACTGTATCATTAAAGCAGGTGCTTTCAGCAGGATTTGACTAACCACAGAGTTAGAAGACCTAGCTAACGAGTAGCCTAGTGACCTGTGCATACAATCTACCGTTCCTCTTGATTCTTACTGTCCTATAAGATCAGGAAAGACCTCTACAATAATTGACCAATGAAGATGTCTTGAACATCAACGATTTCTCCAAAACATCTCTTGTACTCATATTTCTTTTGTTATTTTTCAAAACCCCAGTGTCGTTCACAGATAAAGATAGCTGCTCCTGCAAGAGCTGCCTCTAGCGTGTGGCATTTCGTGTGGAATGTGTACATGTGATTAGGACAACTAACCGCCTCTAGGTCCTATATCAAAAGGAACAAAAACATATATATATATATCACACTGTCTGTGCTGAAATTCTTTTCAGTGTTAGCTGCACAACAGATAACATTTCCAGTGCTCTCACCTTCTCTGCTTGGGCATCCATTCATTTGTTCCGTCAAGGAAGCATGCATTAGACTCAAACGCTGTACTGATGAATGAGAGACGCTTGCCCTACAAGTGTCCCACAGTAGGGCCTCACTATTCAAAGTGTGGTCCATGAAGCAGCTGCACCAGCATCACCTGAGCTCTTGTCAGAAATGCAGAATCTCAGGCCCAAGCCCAGGTATTCTGAATCAGTTACATCTTAACGAGATGCCGGGTGTCTCCTCCATATGTGTCTATTTCCGATGCACAGTCTAGCATGGCAGACGTCCTCAAATATGACAGTGCATCAGAATTACCTGGAGGGTGATTGTTAAAAATCACATTATTTCCAAGCATCCTTTCTTCAGGGTGGAAAGGGCCCAGAAGTCTGCAATTTCACAAGCCAGCAACCATGCCATGGAGGGTCCTGAAAACCCTTTGAGAAACACTAAATAGTTGGGGGTAATAAGAGCAATTTGGGGGTAAGAGGTGGGGGGAGGGTGTATGAGTCAATACTGAAAGGAGAATATCTTGAGTCTGAAACTACTGCGCTTTGTGCTGCTGGCATTAAATCCTTTCTTTTTTGGGGTCTGAATAGAACCGGCAGCTCGCCTAATTGCTGCTCTAGCTCAGGAGGGTCAGAGACTTGAATATCTAGTGCTGCAAGAGGTCTTTTTCATAGATAATGCACATCAAATAATTTAGGCCATTTCCATGTCTGATAAAATGGATTTTTGACAGAAACAAGGCGGTCTAAACATCAGTCATCACTGAGTGCTAATCACAGGGTATTAAGATACTTGTTTATTATTATTGAGCATCTCATTCGCTTACTGTTTTTCTAAAGTAAACTGCTTTGCATTTCTGCAAAGGGCGGGCGATACAGTGTGTCCGCCCTAACAAGGCCTACAGCCCATCCCCTAAAGCCTAGCTGATAAATTGTATCCCTTTTTTTTAGCAGAAAAACCAAAGAGGAAAAGTTAATGATATGCCGAAGAACAGCTTTATATAACCAGGGCTGAGCTGCTGCCTTCCGATTCCATCTCTAGTCGAAGTCTTTTTTGAGCCCAGTTAACGAGGGAAAGGTTTTCAGGTAACCTAGATTGCGGCTTTTATAAGTGGTTGTTACAGCCGGAGTGAAATAAAAAGAAGAGCCGGGTGGGAGGAACGCATTATCACCCATAAAAATGAGCAAGAAAGGAATCACCGTAGGCCTGCATGTTGGATACAAAGTGACAAAGCCCCATCAGAAGTGCAGTTCTAGAAATTTGCTTATTTTCAGGCCATCACCTAGAGAGGGAATCCTCAAACACAAGCTCTGGTTTGAGGTGGTTGCCTAGGGGACCCTGCAACTTAAGTAGTGTTGAAAAGGATCTTGGGCCCTCAGCTCAAAAATTCCTTTTCCTGTAGAATTTATCCTGCAGAAATACACAGGCAAGACTGCAGAGATGTGTGCAGAGGGTGTATGCTACAGTTGTACTGGGATTGGTGAAGAATGGGAAACCACACAAATAGAGACTGGAGGAAGTTTGGACGAATAAGTTATAAATCACCCAGACAATGAAACACTGTACAGCCATTACAAACAAAAACTTAGATGACTGACATGAACATATGACCAATTACTAAGCAAAAAAAAGCAAGTTGTAGAATAGTTATGTATGAACCATAATATGTAAAAATGTTATGTGAACAAGGAATGCGATTTTAAGGAATATACAATAAAATGTTGACAGACATCTTTAAGTTAGAATTAGCATTAATTTTTATATTTAAATGTACGTACGCATTTTATATTAATTTATTTAATACTTATGTATTCTTTTTAACATCGGAAAATAAAAGACTGAGAGATGATCCGTCCTATCCTATTTATCCAATCTTTCACTTCTTTTAAGGATGAGCAATCTGGGTCTAACGATGGACTAGCCCCGGATTCTGGAAGTGAATTAACCGCTCAGAAAGCCACATAAATAGTCAAGGCCCACTGGAAACTTCAAAAGAGCAACAGCTGTCTCCTGCCTTCTAAATCTCTCCTGGCAAGGGCTTTCAGAGTCTCTCGCGTTCTGATACAGAGCTCGTGGAAGCAGGGAGGGCAGTGTTAACAGATGAGAAAGCTCAGGCAGAGATCTAGCAGGGAGAAACTGTGCTGTGCACATTTCTTTCAAATTAATAATCTGGCAGCTAATTTTTGAACTAACTGTAATTTGTATGTGGCACCTTCTGTCAAGGCTGTCAACATGGAGTCGTCTTCCTTCCACACTGGCTTGCTAACTGGAAGGGCTGGCATCCTTCCAGGGGCTCACCCTGCTAACACAGGCTGCCATCCACTTGTGCTCTTTGGCTGCAACTATTGGGCAATTTTCATGAGCAAGCGCAGGGGCCTATTTATAAGTGTGATTTCTATTTAAAGAGACAAGGAAACCCGAGCCTCACCTCTTATCCGATACACAGAATATGGGGGAAGAGATTGTTCTAGAAGTTAGAGTCTCTAGATTTCAGTAATGCTGTACTATAAGCTGGTTAGAGGATTTTTGAGTAAAGGATTGGAGGTGCTGCCTCAGCTCCCTCACCTGTCAAATTTCAGTAAAAATATTTACTTGACCAGCCTTGTAAACATAAATATTAGGTTGTGAGGTAGGGCTTTCATGTTTAAATATTGAGATTTTGTGTGAATTCAATTGAAAATCCTAATGCTGCAATCCCAACGGCCTTTCACAGAACATAACTCATACAAACTTAACCAGCAGCCCAACCACCAAATGGCCTCTCTCTGCCTTCTTCCCTGCTAATAGAACCCTGTTTTTTTTTTTTTGTTTTTGTTTTTTTGCCTTATCCTCAGGGAGGCTATGTCTTCAACGGTGGCATTCCTGGCTCCAGGGGGTTACATGGATGGTCTCATCTAACCATGTGCCCGCCCCACCTTGCCCACAATTTCTTTAAACTTAAGTACCATCTCTTCCGGCTTAAAAGGCCTATGGGATAGACTCTCAAGTCATCTAACAAAGGGTTTTCCCTCATCTCATAAAGAGACTAAAAAAACAAAGTCGCTCTTTCTGCAACTAGCCATTGTCAACTGCAAAACGGCCTGATTGCACAGTAATCTTACAAGCATGAAAAGAGAACTGGAAGAAGCCATGACGATGACACCCTTGTTCCTGGGATGTGGAATCCTACAATCATGACAAAGCTTTCTCATTTTCCTCCAAGACCATAAGCCTGGTCAGGCCCACTTTTATTCCTTTTTTCCCTTTTTGCATCACTACACACAACAAAGCCCAAGAGAACAGTGAAACTATTTCCTGGCTTGAGAGTTCCTGGAAAGTTCATTTCCAGAACCAAGATTTAGAGGTGAAACTAGAAACCTGTTCTGTAAAACATGGGCAGGTATCAAGGAATGTAAGGGGCAGCTGTATTTCTCAAAAGACATGCTATTGCATACACAGACTACGAAATGTCTGTAAATTTTAGATGGATTAAAAGAGGGGCATCTAAAAATGGGAGGTAAGAGAGGATAAACAGGTCACTTAAAAAAATTGTTATTGTTAATTTTATGGATTATTTTATTGTAGAAATTCTCAGAATTTTGAAGATGTCAATGTGTATTGTACAACTCCAATGGGGGATACAATATTTCATTTTTTCCAATTATCCTGATTATATTACTGTATTAAACTTAAACATTGTATAGGTGTAGTACTCACCAGAAAATGAATACATGAATGAATAAATATATAATGAAACAAAAAGAAAAAGAAGAAAACCCACAAATTTGGAAACTGCTGCTTCCTTGATGTACAGATAACAATTCATCCTGCTCAGGCATATTTTTGAGCAAACATGGCCAGTAGACGCCTGCTTCATTATGTGTATGATTTCTCTGGAATGTTTTTGCCTTAAGCCTCAAAAGGACTAATTTCCTTCTGAAAATGGAGGCAGGGTAAAAATCATCACCATCCCCTCCATCATCTTCAAACCCAGTCCCAAAGGATTCACTGAACACATGAGTACCTACAACATGCACGGCGCTCGTGCAGGCATTTGGAAGAGAGCACCACCCTGTTTTCATGGGGCTTCCAATCTAATTGGAGAACTCTACTGTGGGGGAGGATTTTCTCCATGAATCTGTGGCCTTCCTACATGCTCAGTAAATAGCAGTCAATATACTCTAGGCCTGTCTTTTTACAAATGTGTGTACAAGCAGGTAGCCTTGCAGGGGAAGAGGTAAAGACCCCAATGGAACATATGTATATACATTCCTAGATAAGGGAAGTCAAAAGAGTGGATTTTTCCTGAAAGATTTACAGATAGGAAACAGCTTTCCTTGAAGATAACTCCTTACATTCCACAGTAACAACCATTCTCTTTGGAGGGAGAATGGGCAGATTTTCAAGCAGCCCTTATATAGGAACAGAATCTCCTTAATATAAGATCTGTCCCCTCCATCGTAATGTACCTACTGCACATACAAGTACCACCTAGCCCTCACTGCACTGCCTAGGGGGATAGGGTTGTAGGAAACAGGTTATAATGTCACTCTGGTTGCTGCTTTTGTTATGAATGATAAACTCTTTGTCTCTCATTGGGAGTGGGGGGGGGTCTCCTAGTTTCCTAGATTCTTCACACTTCCGCATTTAACACAGGTAAGAAGCACGTTCGCGCATTTTAGACTGAGACATTAGAAAAGACCTGGCCAAATTGTAGTGCACTGTAGCTTCCGTTTTTTTTAAGCTTAGGTGTGAGAAACACTGTGAGCCTCTTTCTTTAGCCACCACGTGGTGGTGGTAAGGTGGCCACGTAATGCCACTAGAATAAAAGCTCCATGGGGGGGGGAGTTCTGTCTGTTTCATATTTACTGCTGCATCCTCAGTGCCTAAAGCAACACCTCGTACACAAAAGCTACTCAACATATTTTCATGCAGTGAATGAGTGACGGGGACAGATAGGCCTTTTCAGCCTTGCCTCAATTCACAGAAAACCACCACAGAAACCCAAAACAATACTATTAATAAATATTCCTGTTGGGAGATGACAACAGATTTGAGGAGGAAAAACTGCCTTACTGCCTTTGGGTGAGAAAAAAAAAAAAAGAAAAAAGAACAAGAAATATTCTTAATACCTGGATCATGAGTTTGTATTAAAAATAATAATAATTTCTTCTGGATGCTTGGTTTCATTTGGACCCATCATACCAAATACAGTAAATGAATTATCCTACAAAAAAACAAGCTCCACACCAAATAAATGTACCTATACCTGCTGGCGTTCCAATTGGATTTTTTTTTTTTTAAAAAAACTCAAGAAGTAATTACACCATTATCTATTACTGGACCTAGTCAGCTGTGAAGAGATAGTGAAATTCATGTCTGCCATTAATAGGTCATTTTTTTTTCTTGCTAAAAACTAATATGTCAGAAAAGTAGTCAAGAATAAAAACACATTAGGAATATTGAGATTAATAACTATTATGGTCACATAGTAGAAACAGGGAAACAGATACATAAAAACCTGCATCAACTGTCACACTGTGCTCAGATTCCCCAAATTGTCCTCACAGATATTAATAAATATATGGATTTCATTCTGTTTGAACATGTAGAATATGTGCTGGCTACTAGAAGGATTAACGCAATATGAGACTTAAAGGAAATAATCACTTTTTATTGGACTTGAAGGTACTGACACTAGTACGATTGTTTTTGAAGGCTTCTGTCCACAGCAAAATATTTATTTTTTAAATGCACTAATTTGCCAGGCACACAACAATTCCATTCATTCGTTTCTTTATATTTCCGTAAGGCTCTCCCTTTTTGGATTTTAAGAGTAGAAACACGATTTAAGCATTCTTTCAAGCGTTCGGAGGTCATGACCGAAACAAAATAACAGCTGACAGTTACTGATCACTGACCCTATGCCAAGAACTGTGCTAAGAATGTCACTAATCTCTCCCCTAGCAGCCCTATGGAGAAAGCACTGGGCTGTACCTATTTTCTAGATGAGAAACCTAAGGTTTAAAGAGGTCCAATAACTTGCCCAAGATGATGAAACCGTATCAGATAAAGTAGGATCCAAATGTAAGCAATCAAACCCCAGTGTCTACAGCCTTAACCACGGCACTAGTCAGTGTCATAGAAAAATCTTGTCAAATATTGGATGGAAGGTGTCTGCTGAGGGACCTAGGTCGGTGACACTCATACACAGCCCGGTCCGAATCAGGCTTCAGTGTGGTTGAAACCAGGCTTCTCAGTGCTGGTGACATAAAACCTGAAGGATTCATGACAAAGAAAGATCTCTGATCTGCCTCAGGAACCAATCTGCATTCACAACCTTGCCTTGGCTGCCGTGTCTTCCTTTCCTCCCTCTATCCAGGTCTTTGGAAGTTCGTTTAGAAGCCCCACACCTGAGTGACACTTAGGAAAACACAAATTTACCTTCGTTTCACATCACTTTTTGTGGCCTGTGTTGTTGTTTTTTTCTGTTTTAATTATAAGAATGAAAATAAGGAGTCAGTTATGCACTGGCACTAAAAAGCTAGAGAAATGTCTGAATGCTTTTCATTGACATACCCAGTTTTCAGGTATTTAGAAATATTCTGACAGTATCTCTCCAGTTTAGCTCCAATCTACCTTCCCTCCCTGTCTTTGTCATTGAATCCCAAATGAGCATTTCAGTCCTATCAGAGCAGGGTTTTTATCTTAACCTAGACATTTCTGACACTCGCTTCAGAACCTTTGCTCCAGCTGCGTTCCCTCCAGGGGGTTCTCCCCTTTTTCCTCCCTGCTTATCACAGACTAAATGACTTTTAGCCCAAGGTCACATTCTAATTTTTCTGTGATGAATTCTTCTGATTATTAACATCCAGAAAAAGCCTCCCTTTTTTCTCAACCCGGTAGCATGTATTGATAGCCCAACATATGCGGATAGTTTAGAATTGTACACACTGTGACTGCTCAAATCTCCCCAATGAGAAGAGAAAATAGAGAATTATGGCCATTAAGGAGCCTCTAATGAAGTTAACTGTGAACCACATTTTAAGCAATTAAAAAACATTCTTATATGATATATCGATATATGCTACAGGGGTTCTGAGAATGAATAGAAGTACTTTGTTAACTGAAATAATTAATTCCATATTCTTACACTCTTCTAGTGAATACCAGTGAAACCAAAAATTAAAGTCATTCAGTCAGATTACAGTTTCTCCAAATTACAACTTTTTTTAAAAAAATTGCAATACATAGCACATAAAAGGCCTGAGAAGCTTTTCAGTAGTAAAAGAAATGTGCTGAAGTTTTTAAACACCCCCGTTTCCAAGTTGGATTTTACCATGGAATACCTCCTTCACAGAAAACCGATTCACACCATGTGGAATTAGCATAATGCGCGCATCCATGATGCAGCCTGTGGGGAAAGGTTCGGAGCGAAACAAGCTAAAGAACATCTCTGTCCCGTTTATGAACCTCCTGTACAAATTCGGAGTGGAGGCCACTGCTCTGAACAACCTGTAGATAGGTGAGGATGCCAGGGGTCTAAAATAAGGACGTGCTTCTTCGATCATAATTTATTTCAAGTTTTAATCTTTGAAGTTAGAATAAAACTCCTGGAAAAAGCTCTAT
>NW_017731375.1:1159089-1165471 GCF_001890085.2 Hipposideros armiger | reverse complement strand
TCAGGTCAGGCATCTTATTTGTAATCTATTGTATTATCAGAGCTGACTTGATTTGATTGTGGTTTTCACTTGCTGTTGTTCTATTTTGGAAAATTATAGATTACTGCTGGTTTAACCATTATTAATTTAATTTGTCGTGGGTTGATTAGTTAACCCTAAAGTCTACAGGTTACATTACCATTGTTTTTCACCTATAATTTTTTTTGGCATGTAATTCTTAATAACTAGACTTAAAGCATATGTGTTCAAAGATGAAACACTCATATTTCCATTGCTAAAGCATTTGTGTTACAGTGGTGATGTGCCACCCATGCTTTTGTGACACTTTTTTGACTCTTAAAAATAGCTTATGAAGTCCATATGACTGAGTGCATATTTTAACTTGATGGAACACTGGTTTGTAACCTCTGTATAAGAAATTAATTGTGTCCTTATACTCCTAGGACATTGCATTTGTAAATAAGCTTGTACTTTTTTTAATCAAGTAAATGATACCCAATTCATCTATATCACTGACAAAATTTTATTGGCATTGTTTATTTTGTCCCTTTGAACTAACTGTTCAGCAACAAGCTCCTTTTCCATTGAAAAGTACCTCTGGGTGGGAATGGGAAGTGTTGGCTCTTGATGTCCTTCACCCTGTCTAACAATGGACTGTGATCTACAAAGTTTGAGAATTTCTAGTGTGAATATGAAGTGAGGAGAGAGCTTCAAGGAAAGCGGGAACTCCTCTGAGGAAGAGGTGGTAAATTTCATCATCACCTGGAGCCCACAAGCTGTCAGCAATTACATTAACCTTTCAGGTTAACTGCAGTCTGGGCAGAAATGAAGAATGTTGGGAAAAACTGCATAAGCTACTCACGATCTCGCGTTTGGCTTCCCAACCTTTTCTGTGTCTGGGCTTAATGGATAAAATCCTTCCCAATTTGCACCTACTCGCATTGGAACCAACGCTCAAAGTAAAACCTCTTTTATTTTCCCGTAAATATCTAAACATGATTCAAGGGCCAATAATAATAAACATTTATAGATCGGAAATATCAGAAACCAAAAATATCACGCTCTAGGTGTAATAGACATTGAGTTATTGTGTGCCTAGAAAATTTGATGTGGCGAGATATATAAACCAAATTACTAACAAGTGGATATTCTGGCAAGGGGGTTATTGGAAACTTTTATTTCCTATACTATATATTTTTAACAGTGTTTGATTTTTAAAATAGAGAGCCTGCATTGCTTTCTAATCATGGTATACTGAAGTGTGTTTCTATTGGTTTTGTTTTTAGATATAGTGTTCACCTATCCCCCGCAATTGAAAAAAAAAAAAAAGAGACTACAGTAGAAGTTGTGTTTTGTACACGCTACTCATTCACAAACCACCTTCCTGCTTCCTAATCTATCTGCTACCATTTGTACAATTGCTTACTGAATACTTCAGTTTCATTCCAATCAATAAAATGTGGGGAATCTATTTGATGTGCTACTTGTATTAAAATAAAAAAATCTGTTCTCCCCGGCACTGCTGCAATTATGCTGCACAATCTCATACAGGAGCTGCACTTTCGAAAGCTCGGATTAAGGACCCCCCAAGGCTCCTTTCAATCCCAAGATTCTACAAATTCTGGAAAGAAAACACTGGCTACCCTGATGATTTTTGTGGCACTAAAACTTTCTACTTTCTCAATCCTTCAGGTAGCATTTAATTACTCAGGGACTATATACAATTTTCCAGACCGCTTTCTTGATTGTTGACTATTGCACAGTGCCAGGGCGGCATTTATTTTATTTTATTTTTTTCTGTTATGGGCCAGATAGTGAATATTTTAAGCTTTGGAGCCACATACTGTCTCTGTCACTCCTCCTCCCCCTTTCCTCCTTCGTCTTTCAGTTCTTCTAATAGGCTTTATAAAGGTAAAAACCACTCTTAGCTCCTAAGCTATAGAAAAAGAGGCTGACTCACAGGCCATAGCTGCTGACCCCTGGGATGGTGCAATGGCTTGTCCAGCAGCGTTTGGTAAAAACATATTACTTTGGGCATAGTGGGGATGCAATGGATATTTGCTGGTTTAATTTGGAGATGAACTGGTGCTCATAAGTCTATGTTCTTCTCCTCGTGGGCAGCTTTAGTGAAAGCATGGGTAGTGGAGTATGGCTACCGTGAAATGGCTCCGTTTCCCATGGATTTTAATTATCCAGTTCATTTCTGTGCCCTCCCCCTCTCCACCTCGCCAGTATGACAGGTTCCTCAAAACTCTGTGAGGTGCATTCCTTCCACTGGTGCCCGGAAGTTCAGAATCCCTTCATGAGGCCCAGTGGGGACAGCGAGGAGACACGCCTTCAGAGAGGCCACAGTGGGCTTTTCAAATACATTTTAGTTTTAACGATTTCACATTCATTTCTGCTAATGATTGGGGAAGTGAAGCTTTCCTCTGAGTCACCTTTCCGCTTCTAAAAGAGCGTCTGCATTTCACCTTTATGGGAAGCTCTGAGTTTAGTGCTTCATCCCACTTCAAAACTCACCCGTGGGATTTCCACCTTCAAACAAGTGAAACAAATGCATCCCCTCAGGGGGGCATGCTGTCAAAAGCACGGAAGTTATCCAGGTATCAGAACTATTCAGATAGGATTGCCTACTTAGAGGAAATCAGTGGCTGGTAGAGAATACTTTCAGTGGGGGACCAATTAGCACTCCATCCCACAGGCTTCCAATCTCTAGAGCTAGCAAGGGAAAGAAAAAAAAAAAAACCCTCCACATTTACATGAGCCAAGGACGGGTGTCATAGATGATACAACACAGCATGTACTAACCGATATGTTTTGATTTCTTTTACCGTCACCTTTCCAAATGAATGGGCACTCTCCCACAAATAAGTGACATTTCTTCTAGAAACTCCCTGCAACAAAGCCTTCCTTTTCTCTACCTCTTCCCCATTTTACCATTTACCTAAAAGAAAAGCTAGATAAGGATAGATGCTTCCTGTTAAAAAAAAAAAAAGAAAGGAAAGAAAGAAAAAAGTAGTTCCATTAGCAACTTTGGTAAGAAATTGCTCCACATTGTTCCTCTGACAAGTAATTTTTCCCAGCATGTGTGCATCTTAAAAGTATTGCAAAACAATATCTTAAAATGAACTGATTAGTATGCATGCTCTATGGTCACATTTAAGTTCTATTTATAAAATCTATTCTGTTCCAGGCTCAGACAAACAAAACTGAAATGCAGCTGTGGAACACATTGATAATTTTCATTAGTTCTAAAAGCCTCAATAGAATTTGCAATTTTATTCATTACATCTAAATAATCCTGTAAAACCTGTTGGGAAGGTGACCTTTTGCTGTCCCCGCCCCTGGCCTGCTTTTGTGAGGCGTCTGAGGGTGTGTGTGTGTGTGGTTATATGTCAGGAAGGGCTGGACAGGGGAAGGAGGTTTCTGCAGCAGGAAAGCACAAACCAGAACAAGAAATCAAGTAAGGCACAGATGAAAAATGTGGCGCTGGGAATCAGTCCCCCACGTGGGTTCTGAAAGTCCTTCTAAGGAGGGGCATCCTGCCATCGCTCTCCAGATGTGAACAAGCCCAGCTTTCTGAACTCACTGTGTGATACTCTGGGCCAGTGTGGACTGTATTCTAATTCACTGGGAGGCAGTGCTATTTTTCGATCTGCAGGGATGAGGATTTTCCCAGAGAGTGAGCCAAAAGACAGGCCCATGAGAAACAAACAGCACAGCTTCTGTCACCTCCAACTTGTTCTTGCAAAGTAAAACAATGCCAACGTTGGAGATGGCTTTTCTTACTCGGAGCGTGTATCCGTGTGTGTGTGTGTGTGTGTGTGTGTGTGTGTGTGTATCTTTGAAAAATAATTTTAAAACACACACTTCCCAGAATGCTGGCAGCCAGCCATGAAAGCACAAAGAAGTCTTTAGAAAATTAAGATAACAAAAAGTAACAGAATACGAAAGGTGAAAAATAAAGAAACACGTGAAATTCAGCAGCTACTGAGATGATGCTTCAACCTGGACCAGGCAATTAAAATGGTAGAACCTTGTGTGTAGAGGATGCCAGGTGCCCGTCATGGATAAATACATATGTGTGGATACAAATGCTCTCACTCAAGGGTATACCTGATAATTCCTCTTTTGGGACTAAAGACAACGACAGTTATGAATTAGCCATTATATGCAGGTGCTACCTTGCATATTCCATCTTCTTCAGTAAGGCTAGCGAGAGCCTCAGCAGGGATTATTTTATCTGTGTCTCTGCAAGTCTCATATTAAAAAAAAAATATATATATATATATATATATATATANTTAGCTGAGCCATCCTGCTACCTGTTGGCAGCTCAGTGGCTGCTCAGCTCGGGCTGGACTCGAACCGCTGTTGCTCAGAGTTCAAACTCTTGAGCAAGCTCTTAACCAACTGAGCCACTCGGCCAGCCCCCAGCTCACCTCTTAAAAAGCTTCTTCAGTTGAGTGTATTGCTCACTATAAAATAACTAAACCACTGTTTGAATCCATTTTAGGTGAGGGAATTGTGATTTGGGGCTTGCGGAGTTGAGGGCTAGACCTGAGTGCACAATACTTCAGCCAGAGAACTGCCCACAGAAGTGATTCTTGCGACGAAGTGTTCCTTTTCTTTATGGGTTTGTTACACCACTGCACACTGCAGATCTCCTTTTCAGGGTGTTAGAGCTCAAAATTAACGGTTAAAATTATTTGCATAAAAAGGAGTAGCCTCTAGCATTTGCCTAGGTAGTACAGAGGTTAGGAAAATAGCAGCTTTTGAGTCAGATACACCTAGGATGCAATTCCAGCTCTGTTTTCACTACTTTGTGACCTTGGCGCTAATCACTTTACCTTTGGGTAACATCAGCTTTTTAAAGAACCGTCGTTATAAGATTCGAGATAGTCTGTATAACACTTAATATAGTACGATTTCTATTGCAAGATCTACTACTTTCAGTACTATCATTTCTTCAAATTGTCATGTTAAAGGGAACCATTTGTCAAATGCAATGATTATTGCTATGTTCGTTAGGTGCCAGGGCTGTGTTAAACTTAAACGATGCAGCAATGAACAAGATATAGTCACCATGTCTAAGAGCTCAGAGTCTTATGAGGAAGGCAGATAAATAAACCCAAGATTAAAATACGCTCTGATAAGTACTGTAAATGAGGTACACCCAGCATATCATGGGAACACAGACCAGGTCAACACAGCAGAGGCCAGTCAGTACTCCAAGAGGCAGAGGCAACTGAAGTGAATATAAAGGTAAGGAGGAATTAACCAGTTGGACAAAGCTAGATAGAGATTGGTAGGTGGAAGAAAGGGGGGGGAAAAAGGCATTTCAGCTGGGAGCTCATAGCATGTGAGAAACTTGCAAGTCATGCGTTTAAATGTTGGAGCCTTGTAGGTATCTGAAAAGTCAATCAGCAGAAACATGCACGTTCGCAATAGTTGGGCTCATGTATCCTTGTGAGGGCGTTATGCTTTATCATGTTGGCAGAGGGGGATGCTCTATTGCACTGTTCTCATCCAAAGAATGACAACTGGATTTAGACAGATGAAGGGGACAATGATGGAGGAGGACACCTAGTAGCCCTTTCTGCAACTGTCAAGGTCAGTGATAGTCAACATATCTGCATTCCATCTGTCTGGGTAAAGTGATCAAAGCTTCTATGTAACACAGAGGATAGTCACTAGTGTAGCAGGAAATCCAGATGGAGAAACTGTGTCTTTTTTTTTTTTTTCTTCTTTGTTTGTTATAGGTTCATTACAAGGGAATAAAATCTCCCTGCTCCCAACTTACCCAGGGCAGCCTCAGTCTGGGGTCTTAAAACTCTAGGCTTTTCTATTCCTAGAGGAGAAAATAAGAGGGTTTTTTCCCCCTTTTTCTCTTACTTTCCATTTATTTTAAGCCTATGTTCTAGAATGGAAAGGAAAATCTGAATTGCTTTCAAGAATGAGGGCTCCTGTTTTATGGTGAATAGTCAATTCCAGGGAACCTCTGAGTTATTTCCAGAGTGGCCAATTCTGGGTTTAGGGGACGCAAATGCCTCGGCACTGACAATGATTCCTGCAACCCTGGGTCCCCAGCAAAAGACTCAGGGCCAAACTGGGCTTGGGTGAATGGCTCAATTTCCCACTTTCTAATTGACTCATGGGATTTAGGACTAGGAATCTCTGAGGTTACCACTGAAGGTTAAAGAACACCTCCCCCCCCGCATCCCCCCCCACACACACACAGGTTTCAGGATTCTTAAGGAAGAGCCCCTACCCACTGAAGGGACTTTGCATTTCTTGAAAATCCCAGGTGGAGAGGGAGAGGCTGGAGATAGAGATAGAGAGAGAGATGAGAGATGAGAGATGAGAGATGAGAGATGAGAGA
>NW_017731375.1:1142493-1154894 GCF_001890085.2 Hipposideros armiger | reverse complement strand
AAAAAAAAATATATATATATATATATATATATATATATATATGGTGGGGCAGGGTAGTGGCCAGGTGAAATTCTGCGAAGTACTAGGTTAAGCAAGATCAAGATAATTTCTCTGCTGCTTAGAACTTTTTACATATAAGGCTGCCAATATCTAATCTCCAAAAGACAGGATACAGTATAAACCATTTCCCATACTGATGAAAGCACAAAATTCCTGCCCCTCCCCTTTCTTTGCCTCTTTTTCTGCAGAATATTCTGCAGAATTAACGTTTTTGGGGGCATTTTTTGGGAAATGCTATTTTGTCTGAGTAATTGCTTTAGCAACCATTATCAACTAACAGAAATTAAGGTTCAGATGGAAGAATATTATAGGACAATTAGTACTGGGGGGGGGGAGAAAAATTAAAGCACAGAGCTTTTGGAAGGCCAGCTAGGAGAGGGAGAGGGAGAGGGAGAGGGAGAAAGAGAGAGAGATTGATCGATCGATCTGGGCTATTAGAGAACTCAGACATAAGATGAGAGAATGAGGGACCACAGTGGGAAAAACACCCTTAACTGAAATTTGTAATTTGTCCAATTTTAAGCCTTTGATGCTACAATTTAAGACAGAAACTTACCAACAAACTAGAAGGTTCTAAAGGTTTCCTTGTCAACGGTTCGACAAATAAACATCTTTCCACTGTTGTATTACAAAGTTAGTAAAACATGTGGCTATATAATTAGACAAAACTCTACCTCATTTCAAACTTACTACACACGGTGATTCTCAGGAAACAGGCAGCACCCACTGTTGGGAGATTTTTTAGGCAATAGTTATGGTACCGAAGGAATCTTACATGAAGAGGTCTCCTGCCAATACAGTACTTGCGAAAGTATGGAGAGAACGCCTAGCAAGGATTGTACGCCTCTGTCCTTTAGTGTGAAGAGCTACAGAGCTCAGCCACTAGAAGGAAGTTCCCGCTTTACTTGTAAATCACTGCAGAAGTAGAGGGGCTTTTCAACTACTTAACCTCATGGAGATTCACAGGCTAGGAAACTTCAGGTAGTGAGACCTCTATTTTGAACACAGCTAGGACAACAGACCCATTTGTGAACGTTATAAAACAATGAAACCCTAGGAGCTGCTGGTGCGTGTACATTATGGCAAGGATTGACTGAGCTTGGCAACTTCACTGGAACCAATTCCAGGCAGATAAAACCGTGTGGGTTTACAATTACGTAAGAAGTTTTGGCAGTCACAGTACTACTATCTGGGCTCGGTGGAGCTGTTAAGATTTGGTGACTTTTTCTAGATATTTGAATTAAATGGGTATTTTTTTAAATGCATCATGACATATACATACATTTTGAAATAAATTAATGTTTCACCATTTTTTTAAAAAAATTGTCAATGATTACATCATTTAAAATGTTTAGGTCAAAGGGCGTATAAATTGCATTACTGCTATTGATCGTGTTAGCGCCACTTAGGCTGATAAAGGGAAATACCCTACTTACTGTCCTTTTTCACCCTCAAGAGAACCAAGCTGTGGTTGACAAGTACTAGAACTTCTAGATGGTTTGGAAGATTATTGTGCTATTATTTTAGCATCCACTCTCATTGTAATTTTGTATCTGCTTTAATCATGTCAAGGAAATGTTAATTTGCAAGCAATGATAGAGCTCCAGCTGAAAAGTGGTAACTCCGGGAAGAATTTAGCTGTGATGAGAGCTGGATAGGCCAAACCGCTACCATGATACATAATGGCACGTGTTTAGGACAGGCTACTCTGCAAATTACTGGAGAGGATGCTGACAAAACACAAAGCACCCTTTCTTCTAGCTACACTCTGAGTTTGCAAACACTGTCTTACATAACAAGGTAAATAAGGTGAAAAAATGCTGGCGATGGAACCACAGAATCAACCCCTGAGCTAGAAGTGATTACAGATTTAAGCATCTTGAGAATTCGCTCCAATTACCTCCTATTTGTTGCTATGGCAAAATTAATGTTGGGTTATGTCAGTTTTGAATTATGAGACCTTTTCAGGAATATACCATTGGCATAAAATGAGAGCAGCCTGCACCAACTTTTCATTTCTTCTGAAAGCCATTAAGTATCAAGCCAATGCCACAGCCGTGCACTTGAGCACTGCTCTGTACAATGAGAAAACAGTCAGGACAGGAAATGTCTATTGCTCATGATCTACTTAGCATATGCTAAGACCTGATGCCCACCCTTTCATATAATTCCTAATAACCATCCACTGGTGTGTCTACATATTTTACAGTGAGTTTCTGTGCATCTCAAAAGTATTTCTGAAGTTTAGAAGGCTGATATACTTGCCCAAGACCAGTTTCAAACATAGGTTCTGCCAGCCAACAACTTCCATGCTCATACTATATGAAGGCAGAGTAAACATGTAAATATCTGAGAGTCTGTCAACATTGCCTTTGTTTCTGGAACTTGCCTGGATTCCACAAAGCTTGTTTTTGATGAGTTTATAATGCTAAGAAAAATTGTAAATTACTGTATACACTGTCATGTCTTTAATTCCATAAGAGGACGGTAATGATAATGAGGGCTATCTTTTTTAATGCCAGGGTGATCTTTTTGTGGGTGGTTTTCAAAGCTCAAACCTCTAAGTATGCAATTAGAGATAATGTGGACAGCTCCTCGTTTTCCGGGCATGTGCCATCCACCAGGCATCTGCTGACAGCCTTGCTGTGTATGCCACAGGCATTGATCTGGAGGTTCCACTGGCCTCTCAAGGTTGAGAGCCCTAGGATTGTGGCAGTGGCACATGTCCTCAGTGATTTGCAATGGACATCTAGAAGGAGAAGACTCTATTATGTTTTAATATAGTTCTTTTGATTCTGACAGTATTTCTTCCTTCTTGGACTTCTTTTCTGTACTCAAAACTGCCATTGTAATCAGGAAAGTGACTCTTGAAACTGTGGCCTACTGGCTTTATTTATTCTCTTGCTCTGACTTTCATCCGAACTTTGCAGAAGGCACAGACCAAAAGAGAACCATTCTCCCTGCCAAGGCATTTAAGCTCAGCAGAAGCAGATGTCCAGCAGTGTAATTTCTGCCCAAGTGTCACTGATATATTATTGAGGAAACATCAAATCAGATGAGTACTGCAGAAATTAAAGCCTGCTCCCACAGTCTCTCTGCTTGACCTATACTCCTGAAGTTAGATTTATATTAACCTTCCAGCCCTCGAATTCCCTAACCTTTACTCATGTGTTATGAAAAAAACAACAAAAAAACTTATTTTTCCCTATGTCTTTTCAACAGTACTATTGGTTTTCATGTTTTTATTTAAACTCTTTTATTTGTCCTTTTTTTCTTGTTTTTATCACACCATATCCTAACCCTTGTCCCTGCCAAAGTAACCTAACATGTATCCTTCATTTTTCTCTATATCTGAAGTTTTAGCCATTGATTTCTTTATCAAAACAAAAAAACCCAAAAAAACAAAAATGACATCATATTCTATAATATACACTGCTTTGCATCTTGCTTTACTCACTCACAAGCTTTTATTACTTATTATTAAGTCTCTTTCACCTCAATTATTCTTTGGCTCTTCATCATAGATGTGCATTCCTTAGATAGGTAATGCACTTCTGTACAGCTGAGTTCATTCATGACATTCCTCTAGCTATCTTGGCCCCCTCTCAACTAATACTGGGTGGAAAGCGAAAGATGCACAGGCAATATATCTGCTCGTAATCTAAAAATGTATAACCATCCACTCGCTCATTAAGCATCTACCATGTTCCTAGGGCTTCCCTGCAGTTACACATTAGAAAAAAGTGCCTGCCTTCATGGGCCTTACTTTCTAGTAACATTGCAGAAAAGCTGATTGTAAGCTAGTAAACAAATAAACAAGATTGTGTCAGAGAGTAATACATGCTATTAAGAAAATTAAAAAACAAACAAATACAGAATAATGGTATAGAGAGCAAATGGTGTAATCAAAGGAGATACCAATTTGAGCTAAGAGCTGACTGGTGAAAAGAATCAGCCATGTTGGGGTCCAGGATTGAGGACACGCATTAGAGGCAGAGAGGCCCTGAGTTATAAATGATCTGAGAGCATTTGAGGGACCAACAGAGGGGATAAAAGAAATGGATACTAGGAAAAGGGGGATTTGGGGGAGATGAAACTGCTGAGATGAACAGGAGCCAGACCATGACAAGTTACCCCTCAGAACTCTAATGGCTGTTCATTACTACGAGGGTAGCTCAACATGCTCTGGGGGGATAAAGGAGCATGTGTGTGTTTGGGCGCATGCACATGTGTGTCTGTGAATAATACCCATCTCCATGGAGGAGATCATAATTGAGATGACCTTTGGAAGATGGGTAGGATTTAGACCGACGAAAACCAGGAGTGGGAGGGGGTACAAGGTTTAGCAGCTGGTGAGAACAGCCTGCACAAGGGAAAGTAGGTGGCGGGATACAGGCAGCTCTCTGACCAAGAAGCGGTCCATTGCAAGAGGTTGAGGAGAGGTTAGGGGACATAAAGCTTGTGAGGGCTGTAAAAGGGACTGAATGCCAGAATAAGAAAAATGATTGGATATTTCATCTGGAACCATTGGAGGTTTGGGAATAAGGAAACAACATAATCAGAGCTGAGATTTCAAATGATTTGTCTGACATGTGATAACTGGATTGAACTGGTAAGGCTGGAGAGGCTCCTCAGGAAGCTCTTAAAACAGTAATGCAGGGCCGGCCGAGTGGCTCAGTTGGTTAACAGCTCGCTCAAGAGTTTGAGCTCTGAGCAACAGCGGTTCGAGTCCAGCCCGAGCTGAGCAGCTGCTGAGCTGCCAACAGGTAGCAGGATGGCTCAGCTTAAAAAACAAAACAAAAACAAAACAAAACAGTAATGCAGAGTGGGCATTAACAAGTTAACAGAGAGACTACTGGGGAGAACGTACGAGAATATGGTTGAGACACATCTTAGACATGAAATCTGCCCTGAATCCAACATCGCGTTTCCTTTTCCATCATGCTCATCAGAGTCTCGAATCTGCCTCCAGTGACAGGAGAAACATGGCCCCATGGGAAAAACAGTTCTGTTGCTGCACAACTCTGGCTGTTTAAGCAAGTTCTTCCTCAGCTTAAATTGGAATCTGCTTCATCAGTAGGATCCACTGATGCTAGTTCTGCCTTTTGAAGAAAAGCGGACTATGAAGCCTCCTTCTCTAAAGCCCACCTTTCATTAATGTGAAACCAATGAGCATTTTTTACCTTTCCTCATGTCCACGTTAACCCTCCTCTAATTTCCATAACCATGCATTTTACTTGGTTCTATAGAATGTGTATTTATTTTAATACATAATTAATATTTATTGATTCTTTACATGCTATTAACAGTGGGAATACATTTTTCAAATCATTTTTTCTCATTTGGAAAAAAATAATCTTTTTAAATTTTCCTCTCAGAGATGCTAGGCACTCATTATACAATGCCCAAGGAATCACCCTATATAATATTATTTTAGGCCAACTGTGAGCTAAGAATCATTTTCTTATTTTTAAATGGTTGAAAAAAGATCAAGAGAAGAGAACATTTTGAGATACATAATAATTGTATGGAATTCTAATTTCAGTGTCCGTAAATAAAGTTTTACAGGAACATGCTAATCCATTTATGTATTGTCTGTGGTTCCTTTCACGTTGCAGAAGAGGCTATATGGTGGCCCAGCCTAAAATGCTTCCATCTGGCCCTTTACAGAAAATGTTGGCTGACCTCACTTCTCAGGCCCTCGTGTGTAGTCTGCGGATGGATAGTGCCTACTTCACGTGGGAGCTGGTTGGAAATGTAGAATCTCAGCTCCACCCCAGACCCACACAATGAGAATCTACATTTTCCCTGATCCCCAGGTGATGTGCCTGTCCAGTGAAGGTTCCAGAAACAATGTTTCTGTGCGTAAGAATCACCGGGAGAGTATGTTGAAGTATCAGTTCCTGGGTTCCACTTCCAGTAAGGAGACTGGGGAGGGGCTGAGCGTTTGCATTTCTAATGAGCTCCCAGGAGAAGCTGCCATGGCAGCTTCTTAATCCCACTCTGAAAGGCACTAGGGCGCTCGCCTCTACTCACGTGTAAGTCCTCTCCCCTTTGCCAGGTTTTCACTGACCATTCCAGCCGCAATAAACTTCCCCGGCCTTCTTTGACCTCCTAGAGTACAGGCGGTGCTCAATTTACATTTCTATAATAGCATATGGCATTACTAGATATCTCAAGTAGAGAGAACTTTTTATCTTACTCACTTAATGGCCTCTTGCTGTTCCCCAAACCTGCCAAGCACACTCCCACCTTAAAGCTCTTGTATTTTGTCTCCAGTCCCTGGCAGACAGTTAGGTCCTTTGGGGCTCTCCTTAAACCTCCCCTCTTCAGCAGCTCATCCTCTGGCCTCAATTCTAACGTTTTCTACCCTCATGCCATCCGTCTTCCCGCATTGCTTTATTTTTCTTCACAGAATGTAATAGCACTTCACATTATATATTCATTCAATGCATCTTTCCTCCAACTGGATTATAAATTCTGTGATATCAGAGACTTTGTTTTCATTCAGTCAACCTTGATTTATTGAGTACCTACTATGCGTTGGGTACTGGGTAGGGGACAAATGAGTTTCCTTAGAAAAATGCCTATCACTTGCTAGGCTTTCTATGAATATCTGTTGAGTAAATAAATGAATGACTTCCCTTTTTAAGTTACTTGCAGCAGAATTATGGTTGATACTTTATAAGATTTATATATCCATCATTGTTAAGCATAATAGGCATACAACAATAACTAACGAAAGTTAATACTCATTGAGTACTCATGGGGCAGGCACTTGAAGTACTTATAATTTTTATTCTCATTTTAAATTTAGGAAACCTGAGCACTTAAGGAGGTTACATAACTTTAAAAAGGTTAAACGTACATAAATCCAGGCAGTTTAACTCAGGACCAGAAATGATAAACGTCACATATTCTCCCTTTTTAAAATGCAACTTGTGGATAGATTGGCAGGTTTGTGTGGCAACTGAACGATACTGTGAGAGTTACTTGTAAAATTTTACATGTCCACTCACTACTTTCATCCATCCACAAAAGAAAGAAGGTAGTTCTAACAAAAAGAAATATGATAGATAGAAATGGAAATAATTAGGTTTGAGTAAAATATAACAAAGAACCAGCCAATAAAGATGAAGAAAAAAACACAGCTATGGAAATCCCAGATGTTAACACTGAGATTGACATTTTGCTCTGAATTCATGGTATCTGACATGAGTTGAACTGTGTCTCCCCCAACAAAAACAACAACAAAATATGTTGAAATGCTAATGGCTGGTACCTAAGAATGTGACCTTCTTTGGAAATGGTGTCTTTGCAGATGTAATTAGTTAAGATGAGGTCACACTGGGCTGGCCGAGCAGCGCGTTGGTTAGGAATTGGCTTGGGACACCAGCTCTCAGCAGCAGGGCCCTGGTTTGGATTCCACATGAGGGCCAGTGACGCTGCGCCCTCTACAGCTAAGATGGTGAACAACAGCTCGACCTGGAGCTGGGCTGCCGTGAGTCGCCAGCGACAGTGTAGTCTGCAGTGAGGCTGGCTGGCAGCTGGCGTGCACTTTCATGAGCCACCGTGAGAAGCCATCCAATGGCTGGCAAGCGACTTCCTCACCCAGGAAGAGCGCAATGATAATACTAACATGGGCCAGTGAAGCAACGTCCTCCACAACTAGACTGAAGAACAAAAGGACAGCAACTCGTCTGTTCCCCTTCCCCAATTCCCAACGCTGTTCCTTCCCCCAATTCCCCAATAAAATCTTTAAAAAAAAAAAAAGATGAGGTCACACTGGAGTAGGGTGAGCTCTTAATCTAATATGACTGGTGTCCTTATAAGTAGACAGCTATGTGAAAACAAGAGACACACAGGGAGAGTGTCATTCAAAGAGGGTGAGATTGGAGTGATGCATCTGCAGGTCAAGGAAGGCTAAGAATGGATGGCCACCACTGGAGGTTCAGAAAATGCAAGGGATTTGTCTTCCCTTTCAGAAGGAGCATGGGCCTGTCGACATCTTGAATTTGAAGCTCTGTGAGACAATACATTTCTGTTATTTTAAGCCACCAAATTTATAGTACAGTAAAACCTTGGACTGTGAGTAACGTGGTTTGCAAGTGTTCCGCAAGATGAACAAACATTTCTAATACATTTTAACATGGTAAACAAGCGATGTATTGCAATATGGAAAAAAATTTGTTTCCGGAACAAATTATGCTCACAAACCAAGGTATTATTGTCCTTTGTTGAGGAAGTCCTTGGAAAAGAAAACAAAATACATATGACTTTCTGGAAGAGTACAATATAAGAAGGTAGACTTATTTTAGAGAGTGAAATCTGCACATTTTTTTCTTAGTGGATTTCTACAGAAACAAAATGAAGTTGTGGTGATGTGGAAGAAGAAAGACAACCTGGTGGCACAATTCCCTGACCCAACAAGACATGTAATACACTAGTAAAGTCTGGCATCACAGGTGTGTGACCTCTGCAGTCACACAGGGCCTGTTCTTGGAAGAGCCCTGTGCTTGGTTCAATGTGTGCTGCTGTTGTTATTATAAAATTCTTACTAATTTTTGAACAAGGTCTCTGAATTTTCGCTTCACTCTGGGCCTTCAGATTATGTAACTGGCCCTGGCGCTAGTAATAAAGACAGCAATGGTATTAGTACATGAGCTGGTAAATGCACTAACAGAACACTATAGAGAGCCTAAACACATTACAGGTAGTATTTCAGATCAGTGGGGAAAGAGTGGACAGTTCCATAAATGTTATTGAGACAGTTGGTTGCCCATACAGAAAAAAGAAATAATTTGGAACCCAAATTCACATCACAGTAAAATATCAATTTTGGGGTCACTAAAAGACCTAAACGTGAAGGCACACATAGATAGCATGTATAAGACAATATTTGAGACTATTTTAATGTTCTTGGGTATAGGAGAAGATGACTTGAACAAGATGCAAAAAAAGGCAGAGACCGTAAAAGTTTGATAAATCTGTCTAATTAAAATTAAGCACTTCTCCTCTGCATTCCTCTTCTCCTTTGTGTGGATCTGAGATTCTGATTAGTGTCTATAAATGTCTGGGGCCTGGCTTTGGGTGGCATCCCAGATGTGCAGGGCTCATCTCCAGGAATGAGCTTTCTGCCTGGCCTTTCCTCTTTATTCCTTTCCCTTATTTTGTGGCAATTTTGGCTTGGATGCCTGAAAGGAGTGGGGTGGGGACTGGTGGAGGACAATCGTTGCTGTGTTACGACTGGCCTTTGAGCTGACTCACCCACACGGGTGGCTACACACAGGGGAGGCTGATATAATAAGTAAAGAGTCTAAGGGTAATGGGAGGCAGATTTTTCACTGGTGGAGGAGGAATTTAGGAACATGCAATGACGAAGACTAGAATAAACTTTGTGGTGTTTGATTAGCAGCAGAAATTCCAGTAAACACATGGTTTTTAACTTGTCTATCTAGCTATAGAAACATAGATTTGGTGTGGGTGCATTTCCTATCTGTGTTTACTAAGAGCAGCTGGGCAATGATACCTCAGTAGCTTAAGCTTCCAGAATACCCAGATCTTAGTTTCTGAATACCATTCTCCACTAAAACAACTGGGACTTCCTAGAGAAATGGCTGGATCAACAAGGAAAATATAAGATGAGCTTACAACAAGTGAGTGAGCCCAAAAGTAAGGAAGTGCTTAAAGAATGACAGGGACATGTCAAAAATTACACGAGCCAACTTGAAGGGGCTTCCATTGGCCATGACTTGGATAATTTGACCATGAAAACAAATAATGGCAATAAGGGGTTGTGAACCTTTGAGTAAAAGAGGAATGCACAAGTCTATACTGATATAAATTAAAAACAAAAAACAAAAAACAAACCCAGAATAATTAATTAAATGGAAGGGAAGAAAAGCTCTGTGTTGCAGTAGAATGACAACTAATAAATGTAGATGGAATTAGAAAATCACCATTTGGCGAGTGCCGTTGTCATAATGAAGTCAGACAAGAACCATGAATGGATGCTAAACCTGGTGGGCGAATGAGGAAGAGAGAAAAGGCCTAATTTCAAAGAATCTCCTAATAATATATTTAATAATTATATATCAATTTAAGTATGATATCCTAATTAATTGTAGAATGTAGGGTCCTGCCGTTCAACATCCTAACCAAGAAATAAAAGTTAATATCACCAGTCATGGGGCAAATCATATGGTATGCCTCCTGATAATACATTGAAAATAGCACAATATGACTTTTGTGGAATTACTAACAAAAAAGCAGGAACCACAAGAAAAGATCAGATGCCAAATTAAAGTACAGTCTACAAAGTAACTGGCCTGTATGCTTCAGAAATGTCAAGATATAAAGAGAAACAAAGAGGAACTGTTCTTAATTGAAGAAGACTAAAGAAATATGAGAACTAAATTCGTCCCTGGGCTGGATCTAGGGTCTATAAAGAACATCATTAGAACAAATAGTAAAACTTGAATGATATGTTTGGATTAACAATACTATGAGGTCAATGTGAACTTCTTGATCTTGGGGGGATGTACTGTGATTATTCTTTTATATAAGAAATACACACTGAAATGTTAAGAGGTAATGGGGGCATCACGTCCCAAGTTACTCCCAAATGGTTCCCCAAAAAAGAATATGTTGGATGTCTGTGTATACTTTTTGTAATTTTTAAGTGTAAACTTAAACTTATTTCAAAATAATTCAAAAACATTAAGTTCTTCTCTTATCAGAAGACATAATTACAAGCTAACGACTTGGGAGAAGAAATCTGCAACACAAAACTGAGAAAGGATTAACAACCAGCAAAGGAATTCCTATGAGTAAGAGAAAGACTGATGGAGGCATTCATCCAACCCAACAGAAAAACAGGCAAAATGATTGATCAGAAACTTCACAGATCTTGTTAAATATCCTGTAACATATGAAATGATGTTCAACCTCATTAATAATCAGAGAATGCAAATTGAAACAACAAGGAGACACCACTCACTCCCATTAGACTGATAAAAGCTTTAAAGTCAGATAACACGGAGCATCGGTGAAGGTGTGGACAATGTAATTCTGATCCTGTCGGTGCAGTGGCATCGGATGCAAGCACTCTGAAAGCAGCTTGACATCCTACGAAAGTTAAACACACACTGTGGTAGATTGTGTTACTGTCATACAGACACTGGCTCATTTCTCCGCAGTGCCCCTACCTGCATTTTACATCCCTCACTGTTGAACTCAGACTTGGTGGTGTGACTTACATTAGCATGTAAAATATGAGTGAAAATTACATGCATCACTTCTGAGCAGAAATGGTTGTCAGCTGTTGTATGCTACGGCCTTTTCCCTCGGGCACACCCCTCGCAATGTCCCCACTTGGGAAGTCTCTTTTAGACACATCCTGGACTGAAGAAAACATGAGCAGATCCCCAGCCCACATATGATGGCCATGTAACAAACAGGAGAGAGCAATAAACCTCGGTCAGTGTAAGCTGCTGAGATCGGCTGTTATTTAGTTACATACCCAGCATTTCCTTACTTACACACATAGACTCTAAACCCTAAAATTCTATCACCAAACATGTAGCCCAGAGAAACTGTTGCAAACGTGTACAAAATATTCGTAGCTGCACTGTTTGTAAAATGGAAAACAATAGAAACAATGAAAATCTTCATCAAGAGTGAAATAATTAAGCTGTGGACTATGCACACAATGGGATCCATGACTTACAGCTCTACAGCTCCGCACTGACAAGGCTCAAAGACAAAACAATGAGATGAAGAAAATACACTGTATGGTTCTATATGGTTTTTTTTTTTAAGCAGGTAAAACTAAATAATATATTGCTTATTGAAGCATGCATGGCGTAAGAATTACAAATATAAGAAAAAACACAAAACTCAAGACAGCAGTTACTACGGGAGGTAGGGGAGAACCAACGCGTGAATACAAGAAGCAGAATTTAACATCTCCGATAGGATCATATTCTATGTCTGAGAGTTGTAGTGGGAACATGGTGGTCGTTTATTTTGTCCTTCAAATGACACACACACATGTTCATACAACAGTTCATGTACAGTGTATCTTACAATGAAGAAAACTGGGTAGCCAATGCTGGAGAAGAGTACAAATTTGCCAAGATGTCTAAACTCCAGTCTCTTCCCTACTGTATTTTTAAAAACTTGCCTTCAATGCAATTGATTCATGTTTGGTCAAATCTAGATGTAAAATTCCTTGGAGGACAGTTCTCCCTAGCGGTTTTACTTAGTAGTAAAAAATTGACACAATCCAAATTATTCCTGGTGGCTTATATCTAGAGAAGGTGTGTGTGTGTGTGTGTGTG
>NW_017731375.1:1117262-1142408 GCF_001890085.2 Hipposideros armiger | reverse complement strand
GCGCGCGCGCACATGCACTACTGCTACTTAAAATTTAAATCCCAAAATGAAATCAAGACCTTTTTTGCTGTTTTAAATAGTAGAGCCAACCTGAAAAGAAGGGTAATGACTTGAGTACGGGTGTCGCTGCATTCACTGACCAGAGCTGGCTCATAGTGTTGTGAGGATGTGTGCACACATGGGAACCACTTCAGAAGCTCAACAGAAAAATCACATGGACTTACTCAAAATCCATAGGGCACTCGCTGTGGCAAATGCAGAAGTCACACAAGTAGAAAAAAACAATGTGTCAAGACTTCGTAATATGTGGATATCTTTTGTTTGAAGGCTCTTCTCAGACTAAGTAGAGAAATATTTTCTCATCCCTAGATAGGCTTGATTGTTTAAAAAAATTACCAACAAAAACACAAGGCAGTTGTTTGAAAAGTTAAGTCGGTGAGACTCGCCAGAAGAAAATGCATTTGTTGTCTACCTCGTAGATCATGATCACGGTCTATCGCTTAGGAGAAATCCAGAGAGCAGGCCCTTCCAAGGGTCTTTTAAGTGAGAGTTGTATCAGAGTCTTCAACAGCCTTAGAGAAGAGTGCAGTTCTAAAAACGATTACAACAGTGATATAGATGATGAAATAGGGAAACGCGCAATCAGCACAAAGGGAGAACATACAAATGACCAAACGACCAGAGAGGGGCGAGTGTTATTTGCTGAGAATAAGTGTCTTAAGATCTGTGGTCAAGTACATGCTCCAAATGAGAGCTGGTCAGGTCAACATCTTGGTTGGTGGTCTGATTACTCTGTAATTTGGTAATAAATAGCAATTCTGGCTTGAAAAGGAAATGCTGCCAAGAACTTAAAGGGCTGAAAAATGGTCCTTGGTAGATGGATTCACTCATCCATCTGCCTGGCCCTTCATCATCTGTCCATCCATCCATCCATCCATCTATCCACCCAACCAGTTAGTCATTCATTTATTTATTCAATTATTCATGTATCAAACATGATTTCAACATAGATAGGATAAGCCTTGTGTGAAACTCTGGAGGTTCAAACAATTTAGCAATGAACTGAGACGCATTTCCTGCCTTCAAAGAGCTCACAGTCTAGTGCAGGATTTTTCAGCTTCGGCGCTACTGAACATTATGAGATGGACAATTCTTAGTTGTAGGAGGCTATCCTGTGCACTGCAGGATGTTTAGCGGCATCCCTGGCCTCTACTCCTTAGATGACAGGAGTGCCCCTTCCTGTTACCCAATATCAGCAACCAAAAATGTCTCCGGACACTTTTAAATGTCCCCGAGAGGACAATCCATCCTGGTTGAGAATCACTGGCCTAGCAGAAGAGGCAAACGTGTTCACAAATGTTTGCAATATCATCTAAAATTGTTGATAATTAAGAAGCTTTAAGTAAATGGTGATAGCACAACAGAAAGACAAAGCGTGATGCTGAGGGAAGGTAGCAGGGAAAGAGAGGGCGCACAAGCGCCAGCTCTCATGAACACCTCTGTCCCCAGGAATTTCGCGGGGGTGCACAGGGGGCATGCTGGAACTGGCTCTTCCAGAAAAAGCAGACTTCATTATTTTTAGAAGACACAGGTCTGCAAATATGTGAAAACGCAAAGATCACATTCTCTCTCCTAGGTTAACACATTCCCAGTTTCTCTAACCTCTGGTGATAAGAAACCTAATATATTTGAATATTTCTCTGGCAGTTAGTATAGTGTCACTGAAATATTTCCAACCAGACAGTGACAACCATTCATCCATTCATTCATTCATTGAGCAGTGGCCAAGCACTGTTTCAGCGATGATGCTGGGTGTCTGAGGATATGAGACAAAAAAGATACAATGCCTGCACTTGAGGCTATGAAGGTTTAATGCAGAACAAATTAGCCCCCGGATAGTTTCCAGTTCTTTATAATCCAGCGTTCTTGCTAAATAGCACAACATTTTAGAAACTTACTGCCTAATCCTTTCACTCACTTGCCGGCTGTCTGACTTTAGAGCTCGAAGTCTGCAAATGAGGCAGATGTATAAACAAACAGTTATGACGTTCAGTGTTAAGCGCTTTGCTAGTGGGATATAAAAACTGTCAGGGACTCCAAGGAAAAGGCGATTGTGTGTGTCTAAGGATCTGCGAGACTTTTCTCAAGTCATGACAGTTAAACTAGCCTTAAGAGACAAGTAGAAGTTCATTATTTGTAAAAGAGGCAACCAGTAAGTGGGATAGTCAAGGAGAAGATACAAAAGGAGTGAGAATGCCCAGGAAATAGTGAGAATTCATTACTGACCCATGACGAGGGTGGCAGGGGTGTTCTAATGACTTGTTTCTAACACTGTCTTCACAGGTGGGAGCTGGGAGCTCAGTTAAATAGAGGTTAACAGGTGAGTAACAACACTGGTGTGTAGGTGCAGTTCGAACCCCTCCCTCCTCACACACACACACACACACACACACACACACACAATCCCCCGTGGAGAAGGCGTTGCCTAACAGGGTCCTTCTTGTGAATGTGCTAGATGACCATGATACCGACGTCAGGTCTTTCTACATCAGCTGGAGACCTAATGTTTAGTCAGGTCCCCTAGCACCCCTATAAGCACCAATTTTGACATCCCTTTTCAAAGTCCCTTTGCCTATTTGGACTGGCAAAAAAACAGGCTGATAGATGGAACTTCTGATCATCTCTCCCCTGAGACATTTTAACCCAGACTGCAGAATCATTTACACAAAAACAAGAGTACTGAGATCTGAGGGGTGCGTGGCTCACTTTAGCACAGAAAACAACGTGGGCTGAGGTATATCTGAAGACTTGCTCACACTCACCAAGCAAAAGACTTCAAGGAAATGAAAGACACTGCAATGTCCACACGATGCTGTGTGCCACTCATTCATCTCTACCACAGTCGCCTGTCTCTTCCTGCACTGTCACCAGAACAATCGAGTTCCACAACTTATGTTCAAAAGGGACTAATTAACTGGCATTCAGCATACGACACTGACACTGCATGTCACACAGGCAAAGAAAGGCTTGCTGAGCTCACCTTTTCCCTCCATCCTCCTCTCCCCCCAAGTGCTGCCGGATGCTCTCAACTCCCAGAGGTTTTCAGACCCAATATCTTTGGATTCCCACAAGCACTCGCCTGGTAAGAAAACTGAAGGACGAGAAAGCAACCAGAGCTGGTCTCTCAAAATGTGTAACTCTTGCGTAGGCTGAGAGAGAAAAAAAGAGAGGAGCTGCCACTAGAGACCAAGGATTCGAGGGTAGGGTCATCCTTGACTCTGCTGATGCTATGAAGGAAAAGAACACAATCGTGGGATGTGAAGAAATGGCCACGGGGTATGGACTGGACAAGCCCTTGTTCACCAGCCCAGGAGGGGCACAGCCTTATGTTTATTCATCACTGGCAGGTGCTAATACATGTCCGGACTGACATTTGGCAGAAACGGGAATAAACACAAAGAATTCACAAGAAGATATCAGACCTAGAAGGCTGAATGGTACTGATGGATTGATTATGTTTTTGAGCTATTTGGATAATTGGACATACTAAGTACAGGGCTTTCTGCCACGATAATGGACCTGTTCCATTGTGGTCTATTTAACAAACACTTGGACTATTTTTTTAAAAAGCTTGTTTACATTCCTGCACATCCTGGCTTTATTGATATTCTGTCCTTTGAATTACAGTGTCACCCTAGCAACGCTCCAGAGAAAGTTGAGGAGGGCATAATGGTTGTTAACCCACGTTTTCAAAGTGAAAGAAAGCAAACCCTTTCCAGGTGGAATCAGAGCTGGTCTTTCTTGCGTTACCCCTCAATACACACCCCCATATGATGGCTGGTCAAGGATGCGGGGTGGCAGGGAGAGGGATGTCTAGATCTCCTGTTTCTAAACAAAAGTGTCCTTCTGTACAACTTTTTAACTATATATCAAGCTGCCTGACAGACTCTTCCCCAGATCTTTCTAGGCCTCACTTCCTGTCATCCAGGTCTCAGCTTAACTGTCCCCTCTGAGAAGCTTATCATTCTAGTTGGAGGAGGTTCCCAGTGAATATGCCTTATTTGATTCTTTCATAATACACTATCTGAATAACTTATCCGTTGCTTGTTTCTCCCATTGTTAGGTAAACTCCTTGAGAGCAGAGACCATGGCTGTCTCCCACAATTCTCCGCCCCCACAGTCTAAGACTGTGCCTTGGATAGTGGTTGGTGTATAATAATTATGTGCACATTTCATGCACTTTTAGGACTCTATACTCTTAAATACAACAGAGCCTTGGCAGGGGTCATGCACGTCCAAGATGGGCCCAGGCATCCAAATCAGTGGATGATTTTTCATTCTCTTTACAACAAAGTATCTGGTGCTATCAGCTGAGGGCTTGTTGGGCCACCTTATATGGACAGTTCATTTCTTTACAGAAAAGCGTGGTTGCCTGAGTAGACGTTTATGGTTCTGATTAGAAATTCTATAGCTTTTCTAACTTTCTAAGAAGATCTCCTTGCTGACCACTTGAGTACATCTTGCCTAAGAAAGGAGTGTTAGCATTGATGACCGAAGTCCTTCAAGTGCAGTGTAACCTACAGATGATGGTGTCTATTCTCAGTTCTAACAATACCAGGGATTCTTGTGTATCCATTCTTGGATAAGTAAAACATTCTCCTTGAAATGTAATTCAGGCAAAACATTTTCCCCTGAAATGGTACCCAGGGACCCCATGAATTGCAGAGATTCTAACATGGGTTTTACATGAAGAATAGATAAAATGCTGCACGGGGGACATATGAATTTATTATCTACTTCAACATTTTAAAGCTTGATAGTTCCAATCTTTATAGAAGTGAAGGATCCCTTTAATTGTCTGTCTTAGGCAATTGTGTCTCTGTGGGTATTTGCATAACAGTTTAATTTAAATCCTGGGTGACTTCCTTATAATGCCTAAGTCACTTTATGAACTTGATAATGACTTATAGTTTATATTTCTGAGGTTGTAAACAATGAGGATAGTGAGATTATTGTTTTGATTTCTTGATTCATTTATAGCATTTCTGGTCTTTCCCTCTCATGAAACTTTCAGGCGGCTCCTCCTCCCAGGTAGCAGCACCTTTAACAATTTGCTTAATCTCCAGGGATGGAGGGTGTAGCTCCTTTGAATCAGTTTCACTTTGAATTTTTCTCCCATAGGAATTTTCATAATTCAGTTTATTTTATTTTTTCCAATTTCACATATAAAAATAAAGTAGTGGGAGAAGGCAGGAAGCTATGAATGCTGTTTGAAGGAATTTGACAGATTCCCTGAGCATTTGTTTTGTTCAGTTTTTACAGAATCGATTTATGAAAACTTGTCTGGGGTTGGGGAGTTGTGAGGTAACCGTCTCTTAATCCCTGTGTTCCTCAGAACTCATCCGTAGTGTTGCAGCTCGGGTCAATCTTTGTTATTGTCTTACGAGGTGAGTTTCAGAATTTTTATTTCTTTTTTTTTTCTAAGTAAAAAGAAGGAAATAAAAAGAAAAGACTAAAATTCCCACTGGTTATTAAAAAAAATAAAAATAGAAAACTTGGAAGCTGACCCTGTGGAAGACATGGAATTGTAGGTTGTCTTGGTAATGGGGAACATTAGACAAACTCCTCTTTGGCGCTGGCTCCATCATTTGAATATGGGAAGGGAGGAAAAGAAAGTTGATTGTAAGTTGGATGAGGGGGTAGGTGAGAGCCACAAGGAGTGTGGGAGTTTGACAACAGCGCCTGCGTAGGGAACAGGCTGTTTTTACTTAGAGTATATGTTTACTTGAAGTGATGTGCTAGAAGCTGCTTTGGGGTCTGAGATGATGGACCCTGGGAGGAAGCCTGTCCTAAAATGCAGAGTTGCACTGCAAACCTCAGTTTCTCCACGTGTAAAATAAGGATAATAAATATATGCATCCCCTGGTATTGATGGAAGCATGAAATGATCTAATCTGTGTAAAGTACTCCATGTCTGGCACAGCTGAGAACTCACTATTACCTATCAAAATCACTGTGTTATGAAAGACTCATCTGCAAACAGACTAACCTTTAGGATCACCATTGGGCATGTGCTTAATTAGGTGGCCCCTCCTTTATGACAGAATTTATTTTATTATTAGTTGTGTTCTATATGTGTAAATTGTCTCATATTAAATGAAAATGGAGTTCCTCAAAGAAATTACAAATTTAATAATTGTGTTATTTTCCCTGAAAAGATGTTTTACCCTGAGGAGAAAAAATAAAAAAAAATTAAAAAATTTAAAAAATGCATAAGCCACAACTCACTCTCAAATGACAATATTTGAGTTAAACTTTGAAGAGTCATCCTGACTTATTTCATTCAATTAGCTTTTTTTTTCTTTTTTTCTCTTTCCCCTAAACATCTGAACTTTACATTGGGTTTAAATATGAATCAATAGAAACTGAATGAAATATTAGTTTCATCTTTTTACCAAACTTTCTCATTTAACAGTATTTTCAAAGAATCGTTTCTAAAATTACATTTTTAAGGCAATTTTCCCACTTGTATTATGTTTTTGAAGTATATTGTTCTTGGGAGGTGAAAGATTCCAAATGCTATAAAGCAAAATGTCACAAGGCAAGTTGTAGGCAAGGGTGATAAACTTGACTTTGCCTTGTAGTGCATTTCAATTAGGTCCTTCGGGACCCGGAGCATAAGGATTGCTGCATTTCCTTTTACCAGTGAATCCTACAACTATGCAATCATGTGCATATGAGGATCAATTAATGATAAAAATAAACATATACAAAAGCACTCTTCAAGAAAGCAAATTATATGGATGAATAACTTTTTAACTTAGATTCTGGCAGTCTTATGAAAAACCCAAAATAGTTCATTTTCCCCATGTACTTTTCTCCATCCTCATTGTATGCATTAAATCTGCTTTTATTATTCTGCTGTTAATACAGGTGAGACAAAAGACACCTATCATGAAGTAGTTGTATTAGGAAAGTCACCAGCGATCACATACACACAAAATGTTCATGCAAATAAATGATGGCTTATTAGTAACATTTACTTAGTGACAATTTTGCTTTCAGACCAAAATATAGCTAATTGCCTAAGGGCAGAATAATCCAATAGCATGAAATCAGGTCACGAGACAGAATTGATGGGGTCTGCAAGACTTCCCAGTGGAATGATAACTCAATGATACTTCGGAAAGAACGCAAATTCACTGAAAAAATATACTGCAGAGAAACTAACCCGTAAAGCACAAAAGTCAATGAGCAAAGCAGCTTAAGTTGAAATGAAAAAAAAAGAAAAGGAAAAATTCATTTTATGATTTGCATAAGGGATTAATAATAAAAAAATCTCTTTTGAAAAGATGAGGCATCTGATGTAATTTTGCATCTCAGGATTATATTGTAATATAAAAATACACAATGAGAATTCATCTAAAATTTGCTTATGTAAGGTGATTCACAATCACGTAATCCTTTCCAACCCATGTAATTGCAACATTGGGAGTATTAAGCTTACAAGTCTCAAATATTAAAATTATAGAAGATTCGGGGGCCTCCTGCCTACCTGCCTAATACGTTATAGGAGAAAAAAAAACTCCTCAAGTTGCAGAAACTTTAGGAAATATAAATTACTGTATACAAATGAAAATATTAACTCATTTCTCTGGCCCAGCCAAACGACAAAAATCATATACTCCACATACACCAAGAGGCCAAAATTCTCCGTGACTTACTTTTACCTTTAGATGTAATAACATCAATATGTTTACCAGATTGTCCAAATATCTACCGTAGGCCAGAGAAGCTGACTCATGAGAACTCACAGATGAGTTAGATTTCCACAGCACTTTTTCAGCTTGCAAAACATTTCATTTTCAATCCAGTTTTATTTTGCATGTAAAACAACCTGATAAAATAGATGGCATTGGTATTAGCAGCCCATTTAAATGACTGAGGGAAATGAAATCGGTTGGTGTAGAGTGACTTGTCCTTGGCCACGAAACTAGCAAGACTCAGAGCTTCTCACATTCAGATTTCAACGTGGTTTTCCTGTGCCAGAAACACAAATATAGACGTCTATGCACAGGTAATTAAATAAGATGTATGAAATTCTGATTTGAGCTGCTTCTTCCTTTTTCAGAGCTTCCATTTGGAATGTTGTCGCATTGATATACACGGGCATTTTTTAAATGCTTGATTTTTTATACTAAATTAATTTCTTTTTTTGTAAAATTTTCAATGAATATTGTATGAACCGGAGGCAAAGATGCAGAATCAGTTTTAAGGATATTTTGCATAACACATTTGCACACTGTAAGTAATACTACCCAGAAGGGAAAAGAGCGTCTGATAACATGGTGTGCTACCTTTCAGGATTTCAGCTTCTGCCTGTTCTTGGTGTCATGTACAACCAGCAAGGCCATCTTTTAAAATTTAAATGCCTCATACACATGAACTGAAGCAATGATGAATTCTATTTCAAAAAAAAGTGCGGTGGGTTTCAAACGCCACTTCTGCACTGTTCTTTAATTGCCTATCTAAGAAAAGATTCAATTGGAAAAAAGATAAATGTAAAATTGAATAGCTGGTGAATACTTAGGTATGTAGGTGATGCTGAATATCTTTTAGAAACCTTTATAAAAATATAAATATAAATGTATCTAATTGTATTAACCATGATTTGTTTTTATGAAAAAAACAAAACAGAAAAAAGCTTATCAATTTGGGGCATCAAGAGAAAAAATATGACTTGGGACCCATTCTGCCTTTCTTATGCAAAAGAGGAGGGCTGGAGGGAACATCAGGAGGTCGCTTTTCCTATCTGAGCCAGTCCTTCTCTAATGCTTAGTTTCCTTCACCTGAAGAACTAACGTCCTTTACTTGGACATCCCGATCATCTATCATCGTCAACTAATGGAAACAGGGGTAAGCAGGGGGATACTGTGTGGCTAGCCTAGGCTTTCAGGGCTCCCCCACTTTTCTTTCACAGCACTTCACACAATCCCCATGACATAATTAACTGTCAATACACCTGTTTCCAGTGGGGATGTATATCTTAACCACTGTTGCCCCTGTAAAGGAGGCATCAAAACCAATTCAATGAGTATTGTGAATTGTCATAATGGATGCTTACGCACATCTGCTTTCTACTATTATTTTTTAATTGAAATTTCTCTAACTTTTAACTCTCTCCTCCCAATCACCATTACCACCACTGACTGCATTTTCCATATCTTATTTATGTTTTTATTCTGGCCCATGGTAAATACTTATAAGTAGGGCATGAATGGCCATTCTTTACATAAACTCTAAGTGTCCTTAGAGTTTATGAACACTAAGTGTCCTTAGAGTTTATGAACAGAGTATTTTAAGAGCCTCAAGTTATCCTCCTCAAGAGTAGGGTTCATTTTTTTAATCATGGATCGTCTAAAGACTAGTCTGAACTCAGCCTTTGACCTCCAATACAGAGCTGGTCTTCAAATATTCCCAAGTATCATCAGCACAGCCAAGAATATTATTTAAAATCAGTCCACACCCCCTACACCATAGTCTAGGGGATCTTAGCTTCTAATTCCTATTCAGCACATTCCCCATCATTCAGTCAAAATGCAGCCTGTAGTAAGCTGTGCACAAAGGAGACCAACAAAGGTGATGATATTCTTTGATATGCTTTCTCACGTCTTATCTTCCCCACCCAGTCAGAGGGAGAGTGATCTGAAGGGAAAATGGCAATGTCTTTATTTCCCCATGATTTAGAAACCTGTTTGACCATCATGTTGGTTTGCATCAACTTTCTGATTCAGGAGGAAACTCTGGTTCTTTACCAGCTTCCTGGTTGAGCCTCACAGTCAGTGAGATTGTACTTGGGGGTGGGAGCAGGGTTAGGCCTTTCCACTTTTGTAGAACTCCACTCAGTACTTAATCTGGGGAGAGTGCCCTGAAGTTGCTTGAAGCTGGAAACATATTTGGAACAATATCCAACCTAGAAATTTGGAAGTGTGTTTAAACACACAAACATCATTATTTTGCATAATTACAGCCCTAGGTATTGGGGCTTTTCCTATATGCCAATGATACTCCATATGAATACCTCTTCCAATTTAATCCTTTATAAGAAGCCTAAGAGGGAACGCTATAAAAATTAGAGAAGTCAATTTCCGGAACCCACACAGATACGAAATGCATGTGTCAAGCGAGCAGAGATTGAAGCCTATGTCTGAGTGATGCCAAAGCTTCTCCCCCATACTTCACATCAACACCTCACTCCCAATAGCGGTTATTTCTACAGCTAGAACCCCCCACCCCAACCATGACTGATTTAATAAGCAGGAATGACTATCACTGGTACTTACTTTCTACAGCCAAGGACTCTTTCAACCATGTTTCACTTTGTGAACTTTTCGGATGAGGGGAGTAATAGTGTTAGGAGGGCTGGAAGAAACTATGCGAGGGTGCCTGTGGACAGGAGCTGGCAGTCCGTAACAACAGCATCACTAGCATCTCTTGAGCACTTGCTATGTGTCCGACAAGAATAGAAGTGCTTCTCTGCACTATTTCCATTGATCTGTAATACACATCTCTGAGATATCAATTCATCCATTCACTCGTTCCATAAATGAACAAATATTTATGGATTGCCTAGTATGTGTTAGGCACTCTTCTAAGTGAATAGAAGTGAACATGGCAGAGAGGGTCCTTGCTTACCTTCCCGGTGGGGGAGACAGACAATAAACATGTCAACAAATAAGTGAACAAGCTCATTTAAGGTAGTGCTATATGCTCTCGGAGAAATTAAACAAAGTGATGGACCAGACAGCACATGTGAGGGGATTGTTTAGATGGATGGTCTGACAAAGGCGTAGCGACGTCTGGACTCACTCAGGTCCTAAAGTGACAAGGAGCTAAGCAAAGGGGGAAGAGAGAAGAGGGTTTCAGGCACAAAGCCATATGGGGGGAATAGGTCTAGTGTGTTCAAAAACACAAGGAAATCCAGGCGAGTTGGAGCTGTGTCAGGGAGGCGACCAGGGCCACATCATTCCATAGCCTCAGAGGCCTGGAGGAGGATTCGGTGTATTCTGAGTAAATGGGAGATCAGATGACTGACACTATCGGATGTACTATTGCAAATGATCATTTTGGCTGTTCAGGAGTGTCCAATGCTGGAGGTCGCAAGACAGGCTGCAGCAATGAAAGCTAGGTAGAGGAAGGGCACAGAAGCATGGGTTGCCATGGTGACGAGTTGTTTTAGGGCAGTGCCTTGAAAGTGCTACGATTTATCCCATGTTACAAGAGCGGAAACTGAGACTTAGAATGATTCAGCAATTTGCCCCAAGTCCCACAGTGATGGAATTGGGGGGCTGAGATCAGAGCCTCATTAGTCTGACCTCAGAACCCCTGCTCTTACACCCTATACTGTCTCCCCAGTGGAAGGGAACTATTTCTGCTTCTTGGGTTACCTTCTTTGCAGAGAATCCCATCAAACCACAGAAAGGAGGGTGTGGCCATAGACAGTATTTTAGCACCAACAGGTGACAGAAGTTAACAGTACTATCAGAACATTATCCCTGTTTATTGGTTAATAAGTCTACCTAAAAGAGTGTTCACTTCGACAGAAACTGCTTTTCTGATTTATTCCCCTTTCAAGGAAGATTCCCATGGTCAGAGACAAATGGCAGTGTGATCGTTTTGGTCAGCGTCCATACTTGACTGGAAAGTAGGCTACTACACAGGGACCACCAGCACAACTGGGGTTACAGAGAAAGCTGAAGAAAGCTGACTCTGAAAAGTCTTAAGTGGACAGAGAAAAAAATGAATTGAGTATGGAAAAAAGCATCATGTGCCACATGACCCAACTCTGATTGTTCACGCTGATGAAGGCTTATGACCTCTAGATTCATATTCTTCATTTCCTGGGTAGTGGTCCGTCAATTTCCCAGCCTCTGGTTCTTCTGGGTCACATCCTCTTAAACCTAGGTATCCAGAGCTGGCTGCACAAGCCATTGACCTCTGTGGTTGTTTCAACCAATCTTTCTAGCCTTCTCCTAAGTGAATGATTCTTTTCTGCAAATGCCATGCTTCCTCGACGCCTCCAAGAAACAGTTAATGCTGGTGATTAATTCCCCTTTCCTATAGACTCACTTCAAAGATACTAGCCCTTAGTGGGTTCCATAGTTTATTATCTGTTCTTTTGAAGCTAGTAAAGTTTAGTTTGCTTTAAGATAATAGCTCTCTCTCTTGAATATTAATGCCGAAGCTCAAGTTTGAAATACATTAGGGTAAGTACCAGAAAAAGCAATCAAGGATGCATACCAACTCTGTACCAACACATTGTGTGAACCAGGAAGTATTTATTGAGTACCTACTGCATGCTAATCACTATGAAGTATATGAAATTAATAACAATGCCTGCCCTAATTTTTTAAAAATTTTATTTAGACTTAAAACACACGTTTAGCGTTAGGATGCATAATTTATGGTAATTAAATGCACTGTACAGTAAGTGCTAAGTGAAGAATGCAAATTATTGCTAAATCATCAAGGAGAACCCTTGATGGACATGAGGCCAGACTGAGGCTGCTAAGGTGGGTCAGGGAGGAAGCAGTCATTACTAGCTGTTTCCTGGAACCAATATCTCCCTTTTCCATGTAGAAATACAATCCCCAGTTAGAAATCATATTTCCCTTAATGCTAGGTCATGTGACTATTTTTTGGTGTGCAACTTCACGGCTGGGTTTTAAAAGAAAGCCGTTTACCTTCTCTTTCTAAATCCAAAAGGCTGGAATGTAGGCCTGGGGTTGATAAGCTGGTTTGACCATGCAGAAAAGACGATACCTCCCGGAGGCGGTGAGGGCAGTTAGGTGGGAGTAACCCATGTCCCTGGAAGAACTGCAGCTGCCTGAACCACCTACCTAGCTCCAGATTGCTACAGGGGAGAAAAATAAAACTTCTATATCGTTATGCATTTGTGTGTCTCTGATTCATACAGACTCAGGCTGTACTATAACTGATAAAGAGATGGGGGAGGGTTAAGCGGGGGAGGAGGCACTCAGCTAATGCTCATTGGTTTGTATTTAGATAAATCAGGAGGGAAGAGTTAGTAGAGTGAATTAATGTCAGGAGTTAGGAATACAGAAGCTGAGATACAAACCCAATAGCCGAAGAAGTTGTTACATGGGACAAATAAATTGGCCAGAGGACCCATGGGCTTCTATCTTGGAATTAAAAAAAAAAAAAAAGGATACAGAAGAGGAAGAGAAGGAAAAAAACAGGAAGAAGAGGAGGAGGAGGAGGAGGAGGAGGAGGAGGGAGTGGCAGAGAATTATTTGGAAAACCACGGTGTGCAGCTCACTCTGTCTCTAGTCTGAGTTTGCAGTGGGGGCATCACTAGATTATGGAACAAACAGAAAACGCTAGCATCATTCTTACCTGGGAGTTCTCTAAGACACTGCTAACATCAGACTCTACAATGCAGTGTATTCAAGTTCTGGGTAGAAAGGTAGAGAGGGTTTCTTGCAAGCAGATGCATCTCATCCCTGCTTGGTTTAGGCTGTGGGATAATGGTTCAGAGCTCAGGGCAGATGATGGAAGATGAGCTTGCAAAGAGATTCAGATGTCAGGAAAGTGACTTGGGTCTCTATTAAAAAAAAAAATGAAAAGCTCTGGAAGAGTGTCTTGGGTTAGGACTGGGAGAATCAAAGCAATTTCTTAGAGTGGTTTATTAATCTGAAAAATCTTTACTGAAGTTTTACGACATGGCAAGCATGTTGAGATAAATCTGATTGTGGTCATACAGAATGGATAGAGACTTCTCCAATGTCAGAAGAGAGTAAATGAGCATCCTGAATGATTTACAATACCGGAACCCTGAGAATTGAAAGTTTAAAATGTTTAAAAACTACTCATGTTTATTTTAACCTGAAATATTATTTTCAACAACGTAAGACCGAAGTTCCAAGAAGATGTGCCATGTTTTCACAGTGCCCTTGTCTGTGCTTGGCACACTTTCCCTGGGCCTCTGGTGGGGCATGTGTGCAATGCAGCCAAGCCTTTGGGTGGGGGAATATGCGGGCTCTACAGAAAAGGCAAGCACAGAGCTCTCTGGCTGTGTCCCTCAGTCTTATTTTCACATTAGATATTCTGCATGTCTTTGCTGTGGCCTCCACATCTGTGGGGTCACCATATACCTTTGATAGAAAAAGGTAGGCCGCTGCTCCTGCTGTCCTCCTGCTTATCCCAGTAGGTCATTTGGAGAAAGAGACATCTGAATGGCACAGTGGGTTGAAGTGCTGTCCCATAATTCAATTCTACCCAGAACCTCGGCATGTGACTTTATTTGAAAACAGTACCTTTGCAGATGGAATCAGTTAGGATGAGGTCATACTGAATTAGGGGCAACCCTAAATCAAATGACTGATGTGTAAGAAAGCAGAGGACACGCAGAGAGACATCCAGTCACAGAGGAGACAGAGGCGCAGAGAAGAAGGTGAGGTAAGGTGGAGGCACAGACTGGGGCGAGGCATCTTCAAGACAAGGGACACCAAGGGTTGCTGGAAGCCACCAGAAGAAAGGAAATACAAGAATGGGTTCTTCCCTAGAGCCTTTGCAGTGAATATGGCCCTGCTGGCTCTCTCATTTCAGAGTTCTGGTCTCTGGAGCTGTGAGAGAATACAGTTCTGTTGTTTGAAGCCACCCAGTTTGTGAGAATGTATGATAGTCCTAGCAGACCAATACAAATGGGTAAAAGAGAGATTGGCCTGTATACGCCCATGAAAAATCAGTGCTTAGCTACAGATGCTTCAGGTGTGAGGCGATGGGGCTTAGATATTGTAGCAGATGGAAATAAAGGGCTTAATTTCAGGCATAATCAGCGTATTTTAAATTTAATTAATAAATAAAAAAGACTGCTGACTTCTTAGATCTTGGGAGGAGGGAAAGGCAAAAACATAACGAAAGGGGTGAAGAACGCTGAGTGGAGGATTAGAAAAAAATTACTCTAGAGATGTGGAGCCTCTTTCTCTGAGAGAGAATTTGGCACACTGAGTCACAGGGAGACGGGCGCACTCCGTGCTTTGAGGTTCAAGTGGACCTCTGAGAGCTCTATACTTGGTGGCTGACTTCAGCCTCATTTTAAACCCATCTTAAAGACTTAAGTCTTCCAGAGGGCTCAGGCAGATGCCACTTAAAAAATAATAAGGGACCTAAGTACATATAAAAAAAATAAAGAAATGACAAAACAATATTTGAAAAAGTAGTCGTTGCTTTTTAATATTTTATTTGACAGGTTGTGTATGTATAACTAATAGTGTAGATATACCGGGGTGCCAAAAAAATGTATACACATTTTAAGAGACATTATCTATACTCAAGCAGTAGCTCGCCATAATCGGAAGTGTCTGGACACTGATGGCAACCACTTTGAGTACCTCTTGTAGTTGCAGAAGTCAAACATGACTTGTATTCATCTTTTGTTACCAGTATATATTGAGTATTACAACTTTAATACAGTTTTTTCCTTTCTTAAAATGTGTGTACATTTTTTTGGCACCCTCTGTATTTGCACAACTGCATTTGAAAATAACATCATACTTCTAAATAAGTTTTAAGAAATGTTATCTCCGAGTTAAATAATCTTCTGGCTATGGGCCTCTAGCTCCATCCACACTCACCCACCATGGAACTGTTACAAGAGTTTTTGTCCCTAAGTCAGGGTGTTGTCTCTCTTTGTGCTCACTTCTATTCTTATTTTAACCATGGTCCATATTGAGACTGGCTTAAAAAGACGACACTTGGCTACTTAACTATTTATACATATAGACCTGGCACGTTTTTTCTGAGTCATCTTACAAAATTGGAACCTTTATTTGGCAGTTGGAGGTCAAGCACAGTGACCTTAAATAAGGATTTTCTCTTTTAATGACTCAATTTGATCCAACACCAAAAATGGGTTTTGGTGCCAAAAAGTAACAGCATTGTTTTCTCAGGATGAAACGGTGTTTTTCGCCAACAGTCTATTGGGAACCTGCATTAGCAGATAAAGCACTCATCATCTCAACTGTAGGACAGCTGTTCTTGTCAAAGACCTCTTCCTACATAAACAGAGTTCAGTGGTAGTCTATTCATATGAGAAAACCAATCACAAGCGATCATTCAGGGAAACAGGCAGTGCCTGGCTAAGCAGACTCCAGGCCTCTGCCTACCTGCAATGCGAATCATTCGTCATCCCCTGCGAAGCTACAATCTTCGGCTCAGGGCACGGGTCAATGGCAACGCCGTGTGATGGAGGCACATGGTCATGGCTGTAAGGACCCTCTACCTGGTCTGTGAATAAAAAGATGGAGCTACCTCAGCATTATCATTCCCCTGACCTTCAGGAGGGGAGCCATCCCAGCAGGGGGAAAAAAACAGCAGGGGAAAACAAGGGAAAATTAAAATGTTAAAAACGATATTAGAGCTCCTTTGTGACCTTTAAAAAAATTAGACTTGAGAATATTAGGCTGGATTGTATACAACAAAGTCTGACAGCTGTAACGTTATAGATTTTTTTTTTTGAGTGGCTTTCTACCAAAATCTTAAACAATAAGCCTGCGTGTTTCTTGCTGCCTGACAGCCAGAGGAAATGCAGAATTTTGATCAGCGCTTAACTATTGAAAGAAATTTGCCTTGAATCTCAGAGCATTCCTCTCTTCTTTAAGCTATTTGCAGGGTTTGTCAAAGTCAGTTCCTATTAATAAGGCGATGGGAAATGCTGCAGATCAAAAGTTAGGCAACGATATTCTTTTCCCTTACACTTGCATGTTAGTCGGTGTGCTATGTGAATTCAGCCTGACAGGCAAACATTTGAAGCCGACACTGTTATCATAAGAATACTTCAAGAAAATCTGTGTTAGAAGTGATGGCAAGTGTCAATATATTCCGACTACCTAGAGCATTCGAATTTAAAAACCAAAATACTATTGTTGATAGAGCAGTGTGCCAAAGCCTGCAGACATACTGCTGCTATGTATAGGATGAAAGGATTGCATTGTCCCTAAGGAAAAAAGCCCTTAGGTTTTCGAGGTCTTCATCCTTGACAATAAACCAACAGGCAGAAAAATCCACCCAGGATTTTATAGCAATTAAATATCTCTTCTGTTCTAAACAAAATGATTTTCTACTAGGTGTGTATGTGGTGGGAATATATATATTTGTTTGTTTCCTTTTTTTCCATTTTAACATCTTTGGGTAATCAGCGTTGGCTTATGCTGCTTACATTAATTCTCAAACATTTTATCATCTCTCTACTCTCTAAAGGCTGTTTTATTAGGTTACTGATATTTTTCAATAGCCATTTAATTTCCACCTTTGTATAGACTGGAAAATCACAAACAAATCTATTTAACCTCTAGACTTAAACTCAGGGAAAAGGTAATTTTAAAATAATATTCTTGGATGATGTCCTGACCACACATAAGAAACATCATTAAAGGTCAGTCAAAATTAATATGGAGATTACCAAGAGTCAGAAGTTATTTTGCAGAAGCTGCAGAATACGTTTGCAATCTGATTTTGTGAAATATCTATTACAAATGAGAAAAAACCTCAGTGGTTTTTGCAGAATCCCATTTTCTTAATAGGAAATTGATGAATGACAGCATCTGGCAGGAAGAAAAAAGCATATGGTCTAACTAACTGTTTCTATAGAGGTTAAAAACAGCTTTGGAATTTCTCTGGTTGCCATTATGATTGACAGACCATCAAATAAACCATTCACTTTTCCTCCCCCCCTCCATCGGTCCCAAGTACTGACAAAGACACAAGGGGAGATCGGCAGTGTGATGCATGAGAAATGAGACATGCAATGCCCATTAACATAAATGGGTTTTTTTGCACCTAATTCCCTACGCACCAGGCAAAAATCTACCCGCAGGACATGGGGTACGCATGTTTTCTTGTTCTTTCTATTTATAATTTTTAATTATTAATTTCATATATAATTGGTTTCTTTAGAGAATGAAAAGCCTAGTAGGTTATCTAAAACACTGTTTTGGCGTCTTGGGGTTTGATGCTGCAAAAAGATATGCTGATACTGAAAGATGTTATGGTATGTAATACAAACAATGAAAATTAGGCTGAGAGGTCTTGAATGAAGTTAGGCTAATTAAACAATTCTCAGTGTTTAAGTTCTTGCTCTCTTCTCCAGGGTGCCCTGCCAATCACCTCATCCTGGGGGACTGCTCTGGCTTGCCCTCACCTCCAGGAATATTTCATAAATGGAACCCTCAAACAACTCATCGAACATTTTTACTAAAAAAAATGAAAACTGTTTTGTGTTTTCAATTCACTTAATTTCTCTCCCTCACTCTTTTTTCTCCAAGTCAGTTTAAATACTCATAATAGAACAGTGCTGAAAACAAGGGAGCTTGTCTAATCATCACATGTTCTAGAAGCCCCTCTTCTCATTGGCCTCATTTCAGCCTAGACTTTCTTCGTGTACCTCCAGTGACCAGAAACTCCCCATCTCATGAAGCAGCTTATTCTGTCAACAGACAGTTTTATTAAGATGGCCGACCTCCAAGACGTCCAGTGATGATCCTTGCCTCTTGGGATTTGTGCTCTTGCCTAGCAGCTCCACCTCCTGACATTGAACAGAGCTTCCCTCTGTCACCAACAGGTTACTGTGGAAGTGATGGTGTGTGAATGTGGAGACTGAGTCATAAAAGACAGGACAGTTTCTAACTTGCTGTCTCACAGATCACTAGTTTGAAGAGAAGCCAGCTTTTGCAGCATGAAGACACTCAAACAGCCCTGAGGAGAGGCTCGTATGTGGGGAGGTGCATGTGAAGAAACAATGAAGCCTTCTGCCAACAACCAGCGGCCACTCACTGGCCACATGAGCTGGCCACTGGAAAGCTGGTCACGCAGCCTCCGTGAAGCCCTTGGATGACTCCAGCCTTGGTCAACAATTTATTGCAACTTGGTGAGGCACCCCACGCCAGAACCACCCAGCTCTCTGACCCACAGAAGCTGTAAGGTAACAAATGTTTATTGCTCTTTGAAGGTATTAAGTTTGGGATAATTTCTTTATCTTTTTAAATATAGAATATGATGAATCTAGGTTGCATTAAAGTCTATTTGTTATTCCTAGTTCACTCACTGAAGACTTGAAAAATCAAGGAAACCTACTTTTCATGTGAGCAAGCTTCTGGAAAGAGCAAATCTTTCTAACTCGTGTCTTCTCCAGGTAAAACAGTCTCAGTCCCTTCATTACTTTGATCCTCTGCTCTGCTTTCTCGCTACAGATCTTCTTTCCGGGTCATCTTACTCACATCCTACTTCCAGCCTTTATTACACTGGGGTCCCCCACACTATACACAGATACTTCTGATTGTCTCTTGCTCAGATCTCCCTAATGGCCCCAAAGCACCACACACTCACAGGATCAGAATTAAACACCTCATTTATCATTTCCATCCAGATTTGTTCTCTATAGTGCTTGGTCTATCTTGCCTAAGTACAGTGCTACCACTTAATTATCCAAATCATATACCCAATATATCTTCTACCTCTCTTTGGAACTTACAGAATTCTGAAACTCTTGCTTAAGATTCCTTTCGAACTCTCTACTGCCTTCAGGATAGAATGAATCTAAACTTCTAAGCGGCAATAAAGACTTTATAATCTGACTGGTGCCTACGTTTCTAGCCTTTTCTATCACTTTCCATAACTCATTCCAGTCATACGGAACTATCTTCTGGCTGTTTCACACTCTAGGGCCTTGGCATATGTGGTTCTCTGTACTTTGAGTGGCTTTTTCTCACACTGACTCCCCACCCCCGGGGGGCTCTACTACCACCTAAAAGAGCAGGAAGGCATATTGACTCTTTAAAACTTCTCTTCAAATTAAAAGCCTCCCCTGCTTTCCATTCCCCTGCAGCATTTCCTCCGGATAACTCTTTAGAGATCTTATCATGTTTTATATTGTGTTTGCTCATGCAGATATACTCTACTAATCTCTGATTTTTGGACAGTGCATGTCTTACTCATATTTAGACTTACTCAATCATGCAGCTATTCAGAAATATTGAGTAATCTGTCCACTGTATGCCAGTGACTATTGCAGATGCTGGGGATACAGCAGTTAACAAGACAGACAAAAAGCCTGTCCTCAAGAAGCTTATATCTTAGTAAAAGACACAGACAGCAGACAAGGATACCTGGAGATATATCGTATGTCAGGTGGTAGTGACAGTGATAAAGCAAGATAATGAGTTGAGGGAGTATGGATGTCAGCCCAAGTGAGATGCTGGAATTTTATATATGGCGATCAGGGAAGGCCTTTCCAATAAGGGGGCTTTGGAGCAGATACCGGAAGTAAAGGAGAGGAGCAAGCTCTTTGAGATCTGGGGCAAGGGTATCCCAAGCAGAGGGACAAAGTGCAAGGGTGCTTAGGCTGCAGAATACTTGAGCTCAGCAAGGCATCCTGGGAGGGATCCTGAAGGGGCTTGCAGCGATGGGATGGGATTTGATGTTTAAGCTTTGGAAGGTGGAAGTCACAGGAAGGTTCTGCACAGAGAGGAGTTAAGACTAGGTTGCAGGGGTCGGTTCCAATACCTTCAGTATCTTCCCTCAGTAACTGACCCATCAAGGTGCTCATAAAATCAGTTGATAATTATCTATTATGAAGGCCACTGGGCCCTACAGTCAAGACCCTTCAGGATACCTCTCATGAAACATCTCTGAGCTCGTGGCTTTCCTCCTCCTGCTTCCCTTCTGCTCTAGACATACTGGACTCCTGAAAACTCCTTGAGCACCTCAAGTATTCTCTAGCCTCAGGACCCTTGTCAGAACTCTGCAAAGAAGTCAAAAGTCTATGGCAACCAAGTGAATGCCTAGTCAAGAAAATGGGAACTAAAAACTGGTAGGAAAGCTTTCTGGCATTTTGATGTGGCCTTGTCCCACCTTCTTCTCTAGCTCGGTGGTGCTATTGAAGATGGCAGCCCACATTCCTAGTATTGGATCCTGTCCCTGGTTCCAGAGGAAACAGAGCACGCGTAATGCACAAGGAATTATGTTTGTCTGTTCTAATTGTTTGTAGACAACTTGAAGGGCTGATGCAAGGTGCGCGATACAGTGGTAATGCACAGCGATGACTGGGGGAGGTCTGAGCCCCTGCCCAATAACCTCCTCAACTCTTCTCTCCTCCAGGTAAAGACACAATCCAAGTAAAAATTAAAAATAAGTGATGGCTATGCAAGTACAGCTTCAGCAACACAACCACCATGGCATCCAAACACCCACACATGCATTTTCTCCCTCTCTATCTCTAAGGGGTAGCTGAAAAAGTCAATATACTGAATTCAACATAAGTTTTGTAAATGTACACTTTGTTAAAATAATAAATCATATCATGGAAAAAATATATATAACTAAATTTATTGCTTTCTCTTTAATAGCCTCTATATTTTATGTAAGGTCATCTTTTTTATTCCAAAATTATAAAAATATTATCCCAAATTTCCTAAAATGTTCATGGTTTTCTATTTTTCTGTTTAATTTTCTTGTTCCATAAGGAGTTTAGCTTTATATCTTGTGAGTAAGCAACTGAACTTTTTTTTTCTAACAGTATAGCTATTTAACTTATGCTATTAAAGAATTTACCATTCCCTTTTGCCATAATTTGAAATGGTCATAAATTAGATTTTCAAAATTATACAGGTCCATTTCTGACCTCTATTTTGCCACTGTTACCTATTTGTCTGTTATCATACCAGGTCAGCAACACTTTAATTAATAAAGCTTTTATAGTATGTTTTGCTATCCTGATATCAAGTTTCACCATTTCTTCTTGTGTGATTTTGGGAAATTACTTAACAACTCTGTGGAGTGATGATTAGATAATTTAATCCATATAAAGTGTTTAGAAAAATGCCTACCCCATTGTAAACACTTTCTTAAAGTCTATTTCAATTTTCCCATAGACTACACTTAAATATTTGCTTTCAGGAAAGAAAATAGGGAGAAAAATCAAGCTCGTGGCCAATTATTTTCTCCAGTAAGTATCTAAGTGTCCATTTGTGGAATGGTGCTGGTAGGTCTTCTGTTTTCTAGGCTTTGTTTGCACAATATGTGGGAGCAATGGGTGTACTCAGCCATCAGCCTGGTCAGGATTTGAGTCGCGGCCCTCCTATGGGTCTTAATTATGTCACATAATCCCCTTTTTAATAACAACAACTTTGCAATGTTTTTGTGAGAATTAAAAATATTATCATGCATAATAATATTTATCAAGGACTTAGAATGCTGCCGACACTTCAGGTATTATCATGTATTATCCCAAAAATTCAAACTGTTAAAATCCCCATTTTACAGTTGGTGAAACTGAGGGACAGAGCAGTAATGATACAATCTTTAGATTATAAAATTAGCCAATATTCTCAACCACTATGCTATACAGTTTTCTATACAGTTTTTGATTGTTCCAGAGAAACCAAGTAACACCAAGTAGATGTTTCAAAAGGGTTAGATACTTGCTTGTTTGTTGGTTGGTTGGTTGGTTACTGTTATTTTTCTTATTATTGGGACATAAAATAATATCTCAAACCTGAAAGAAATGAAATATATACCAAACAGGAATAATACTGAATGAAGGGGAGACCTTGCTTTGTCACTGCCATGTGTCCTTTTGACTGACTTCATGGGTAAGAAACCAGTAACTGGGTAAAGGTCCAATGTGGGTAGGTTCTAACTCAGTTGGCTCATCAACTCTGGTGCTGTGGCCTCTGCCTTAAAGACACATTCATGGCTACTGCCAGTAGTCGCCTGGTTTTTTAGTCTATGATAGCATTCATTAATGAGTTTGAAAAACTCAACTGAAAATCAATAATCCAACTCTATAATACAGATCTATTGCACAGTTGGGTATTTTTAGTTTCTGTTGCCATAGTAGCTATACATAGGACATATATAGGCCATAAAGGGCATAAACTTAGATATCAGTGCTCTGAGCTAACACGAATGTAAGAGTTACATTTAGCATTATAGCAACTTGCACGATTACTAGTCTTGTTAGTGGTCTTAGAATTATGCCCTCATTAAAAATAAGGAAACATAGTTTATCATATTGACCTCTAACAGTAACATAATTTATTACTGCGGAAGTTCCAGAATGACACCTGGTAGTGGTGAAGTCTATATATGTGTATATATATATGGGCACCCAATGCCAAGTATGCAGATTAAGTCAGAGAATTTAATTCAACTATTTGAATGTCATGTCAACAAAATCTTAGATACGCATATCTTAGATATGCAACCAATCTTTACCACTTACCAATGGTATACTTACATACCATTTAGACATGTATCTTAGACTAGGAATTGTTCAAAATGAAATGAAAAACCTTTAAACCTTTAAATGACTCTGAAAATATTGCTCAACTCAGTTCTAATTTGAACTAAGGGCAATTTTATTAGAGGCTATGCTTCTGAATACACTCAAATTTGGGAATGTAGAGTTGAAATCACTCAAAAAGCAGTGACTAAAATATTTCAAATCTTAACAGAAAAAAAGAGCAACTCATAAAAAATATCTTCTACTAAAATACACATTATACAAAATAAGGGTAATCGCTCTAATAGTATTTGAACATTAATGGACTGCTTTTATATGTAAACTTGGAATTTCTGGCCAGAAAAAAAATCAAACGTTGAGAAAATGTAAATCTATTTTCTAAAACATATAAGCATATGGGTCTTTTGTTTGAAATAGCACTCTCTGCCTAAAAGCTAAAAGCATTTGACCAATGTATCATGCTTTTCCAAGTTTAAATACCAGAGGCAACTTATAAAGTTTTTCTTTTGTCTAAAAAATTATATGCTTATAAAAACTAAATATACATCTTAGTCAGCTATAAACTGAAGTGACTGGAATAGGATATACTATTCTAGAGACTGCAGTTTGCCACGATTCAATCAGATCATTAATTTATAATTTTTTAAGTATTTCCTATCGCTTTCTTAATGCACCTGGCATCTTATTTCTGGCATTAACTGCTGACATGTACAAGGCATAGAGACCAGAGAGCCCACAATAGACAACATGACTCCTAAACAGTTTTCCTCAAAGGAGCTATCAAAATAGAGCTCATCAGGGCACAGAAAGGTTTCAAGACTATTTTTGCCAATATCCATTATTTTTCACATTATTCTAGGTTATATTTCATGTACTATCCAATTCCCTAAAGTGCTTACATCCACTTGGAGTTTTTCCAGAATTCCACGTTTCCATCAACCAAAATAATTCAGTAGAGTGTGCCAAGATCACTTGCTAGCTCTTCTTAGCTTCTTTCAAGAAAGCGATGGGTAATGAAGAGAAAACTATCTCCTATCATGTCTCACTTCTCCACCTCCCCCAGGACTTACTCAGTCCAAATAATTTCATTGCTAATTACTTGAAGAAAATATTAGAGATTTCTTTATGTTTGAGAATGAACCTAACGGACCACCACTCACATACACTTTTGAAAATGTCATACAGGTTACAGACACAGTCTATCAAGTCCTCTGCCTGAGACTTCACAAGCATATTGAAACAGGTCTATGTTCATTTTATCATTCTTTCTCCCAAATGTGGGGCTGATGATCATTTACATTTACAGTACCTAGTGTAAAATATTTTTCATCAAATGTCACCATTTTAGATTTTAGGTCATCAAAAAACTTCTCTTTGAATCCTGGAGTTACCATCTGTTTGGACAAATTGTTTAACTTCCCTGAGCCTCACTTTCCTTGTTTACAAAAGTGGGGGAAATACCAGCATCATAAAATTGTTGGAAAAATAAAATGACATATTCTATGTACAAAACTTAGCTTCTGGAATATAGCTATAAATGTTAGCTATTATTCTTATTTCTAAAAATGTGAAGGAAAGAATCTCATCAATATCAACATAATACCAACTGGATAAATGTCTCCACTTGATAGTTTGGATTTAATATCTCCTCAGGAAAAAAAAACCCACAATTTGGATTACATGAGTAACATGAGAATGTGGTTTTGTTGAAAACAGGGACAACAGGTCACTCATGCCTCCTTCTATTTTTACAGCCTTTACATATGGAATATTCTCTTTACATATGGAATACATTCTAAACTCTTTCATACAGCATTCAAGGCGCT
>NW_017731375.1:1114183-1115663 GCF_001890085.2 Hipposideros armiger | reverse complement strand
CATTGTCTTGTACACCTGAATAAAAAAAATAAACAGCTGAACGTTTAAGAGAGTAAATTAATTATATAACTGTGTTAATTGCCCTAAAGGAAGAATAGTATTTGAACTTTTTTCCTCATTTTATTTATTAAACAAATATTTATTCAGTGAATATATGTGTCATGCTGTAGTCTAGGTGCTTAGTTATAAGCATCGCCTGCCACACCCCCCCCAAAAAAAAGCCCTCCAAAATTACACTCCCACATACATTTGATAAATGCAGAATTACTGGATATTTGTCCACACATGAAATGCTAATACATCAAAAGTTAAATAATAACAAAGTATTTTAAATGTGAATATAATTCTTTGATTTTTTGAGGTAACTTATTATTTGCCTAATGATATCAATAAATATCAATAAGAGAGGTAGTTTTATGTTAACATTTTCTACATTAATTTGGGAGAAGTAATTCACAGAGGTTAGAGTAGAATCACCTGCCATTTTCTTTCCCTACTTGCCAGAAGGAGTCAAATGATAGTTATCCATGGAGGGGATTTTCCAGCTATGTCAACAACAGATTAAGGGAAAATTTCAAACCAATAGTGAAAGCAGAAGATAAAAGATGTATAACATCATTTTTATCCTTAACTGGAAATAGTCTAATCTCACTGCTTTTCTCTTTTTTTTTTTCCCTAAAATTTCTAAGAAGGGCAAGAAAAAAAAAATGAACATCTCAAATTCCCTTTCCTTGGAGAATTGATTATCTGCCCCCTTTGTTTGAAAATCAGGCACAAAGTTACAAGGAAAAAATTAATCAATACATATTTTAGGATATTATTAAATTTTACATGGAGGAAGGGGAATTAAAGGAGAAACATTTAAGATTTAAAATGTAAGATCTAGGAGATACATGTTAAAAGAAAAACAACAATGTTTTTGAGAAAAAATTCTATTGCCCTCCCAAAACACTAGTTCATCAATAGCTTTTTTTTTTCTTTTCTCCTAGCTTTAACAAAAATGCTAAGCTTTTATTTTGAATGATTCTGATTGCAAAGCAGTCTTTCGATTTAATCATTTCCTCTGGAAAGATGCCACTTACTTAACGAGGGTCAGAGTGTGAGAGGAGGAAGCAGAAGGCAGATCTAGTCAGAACATAGACGCCAGTCACACGTCGCAATCGAGTTTCATGTGCACAGATTTAAAATTAAACAAAATTGGTGTCTCTCAAAACTAGATTTGTAGAAATAATTTCCTTCCAATAAAAGCCCAAGGTCTGATATTCTCCTGTTGATGATAATATCCGAGATACTGTAGATTTATTGCTCACATCGAAATAATAGTCCTCAGAGACAGACATTATTGAACAACCTCAGCATCATATCTTCATGCCTAAATGCACCTTTTTTTGTGTATGTGTGTGGAAAATGTAATCCTCATTGAAATGAATTCATTCTTAAGGGAATGGCTTTCAATTTCAACATAAACAAATTACAAAGA
>NW_017731375.1:1111086-1112648 GCF_001890085.2 Hipposideros armiger | reverse complement strand
CTCAGCGGCAGCTCAGCTCGGGCTGGGAGTCAAACTGCTGTTGCTCAGAGCTCACACTCTTGAGCGAGCTCTTAACCAACTGAGCCACTCCGCTGGTCCAACAGTAGAACTCATATCAAGAACAAAGAAGGTAAGAAAGGTAACAAAAACTTGCACAGTGGTGAAAATGCCCATGCAGTTTTGGAATGGTGTAAGATGAAAAGCTGAAAATAGAACAGGGATAGATAAAGGAAAGTAAATAATGACAAAAGAAGAGGCACTTGAGAAGAGTCACAACTTCAGTGTAGCATGAAATTGAAACATGGCAAAAGGATAATATGAAATTCTGAAAAGGCAAATGACAAAAGCACAAAACTCCCCAAAATGGTGAAAAAAAAAAAAGGCAAAGATGAAACAATTTGGGGTGATTCTGAAGAATTAACAATGCATTGTTATAATTTGAAACATACAAATGAGAACAAATTATTGAATTCTACAAAGAAAATGAACATAATGTAAAGCTTCAGGAAAAAAAAATTTTAAGCTGAATGAGATAAACATCTCACTCAAAAATCAAAAAGGAACACACAGAAACACATGTGTTTGCTTTAATGGTAGGTCGAAGAGCAATAGAGAAATTGCACAAATGCCTCTGAAAAGATAAAAGTCCGACAGAAGGCTGAAACAAACTGAAGGAAAGGATTACTGAGAAGGGCACCTTTCTCAATTATTTATCTGCTTTCTGAAGTTAGCTTATCAGATGCTGACAGAAAGACTGCTACTAAATGGGAAACAATATAAAACATGATTTAAAAGTTTAAGAATATTTTTAAATATGAGCAATAAGCAAATTCCAGGAGAATCAGATGCTACAGAGAATAAGATTCTATAAATATGGATGGCTGAAATACCACTGAGCATCACAATTTGAGCAAAGTGTAAATTTGGACCAACCAGTCAATGGCAAGTATCTGATGCTTCTAGGATACACTGGATATTTAAAATAGAAAATACAGTGACTTGTTGGTACTACTAGGCATGGAGTACTCTAAGCTAATTATAAACCCCATCCCACACTTAAATATATGACTGGACTTTAAATTCCTATATTATTATAACTATATTATGAGGTGATCTAGATTTAGTAAAATAATAGGAAACTTAGAAAAACTAAAATGGACAAGGAAAAGAAAGGACATTGGAAATCTAAAGAAACAAACACACCAATAGTGTATTTTTATTTGATAAAATGTTCACCAAAAAACTATTAGTAAATAAGAGGAGAAAACAAACCTGAGAGATAATTCTGGAAAAAAAAAAGAGCTGAGTAGGAAAGCATACCTTTCAGACTGTTAGAGTTTGTTAAATTAAAAAGTTACCTTAACAACCTTATTACATTCAAGACAGGCATCTTTTACATGTAGCTCAGAAAATAGTGGAGTCAGTTCGGAGAGTTAACATTTTGAGATCCTGGAAATCAATCACTGAAAAACTGCCTAAGGAAAGACCACACAAAATTGGAAGGGAAAGTAAAGCAAAAAATAAAATAAAATGAAATATATGTCAGCTTAAGAATAAGAAGT
>NW_017731375.1:1108673-1110926 GCF_001890085.2 Hipposideros armiger | reverse complement strand
CTTGAAGACAGTTTTATTGAGTAGACACAGAAGTTGCCATTCAAAATTTGCCTGAAGAGCTGAGTCAAACAACACATTTGTGACCATTTAATCAGTTATTTTCAATTTCCACCAGGCCATGTTAGCACTGTGCACTCAGGGCAGAGCTGGGACTAAAGCCCAAGTGGTTTCATTCACCCTCATTCTATAACTTGCTCTGCCTTAACACAAAGTGAGGCAACAAGTGTGACGATCGTTTTTTGGGCCCTAAAAAGCTAGAGAGCTGTGGGTATGAGGAAAGAAGATTTTTACAGACACATGACTCGAATACCTTATTTTAAAAATATCCTCACATACATTTATTAAAATGGTCCTTATAACAACATCATGAGATATATAAAAGGGATCCTAGTATTCCTATGTCTCCAAGAAGGAAATGGGCTCAGAAAGGTAGGAAAACTCTTCAAGCTCATAAAGTGCATGACAACAAAGATTAAAATCTATATGTTTTTTTTAGAACTTCAAGCTTCTCCAAATAAAGGACTCCAATATTTACCCATTTCCATCTCTAAGCAGCGTATTCATTCTTAAACAAAATAGTTAACACTGTACTTCAAAGAAGTTGCATTTGTAGTATTTCAAAAGAATGCATAATCGCCCTAAGTAGGTACTTATTTAAATCTCCATTACTAAGACTTCCATTTCTATAGCTACAACTTAACCATTTTTATTCTTCTTGGTCAAGAAATGAAAGCCCCAGTTGACATTATTATCGAACAGGGGATGGCCCTATTCTCCAAACTCAGCTCCAGCTATTTGCTCCTCCCACACCCACTCATATTCTCACTCACTGTCTTTATGTGTGTCACATATCACCCGTCCTACTCTTGAAAGCAATCTTCTTAGAGCACAAAGGATTTCTTAAAATATTACAGTATAATCTAACAACTTTACACACTGTTTAAGAAATACAGAAAAGGGCAACTTGCTCTCATTTGCTTCTTAAATGCCAAACCCATACACAGTAATATAGTTTTATGAAGTGGAGTTTTTTTTTTTTAACCTTGGCATTAGACATAACATTACTTTTCAGTGGCATGAATTGAAAACAAAATTGCATTACTTGACAAATTTTCAACAATTTGCCAATATTAAATGTTACTGAGTGCATTAGTACTTGTATATTGAGTTTGCTTTATGTGAGTTTTTTTCTCCTCTATATCCATTGATATAGAAATACAAAGAGAAAGAAAACTAGTTTAATCAGTTAGCACAGAATGTAGCCTTCAAAGTTTAAAAAAAGAAAAGCCTTGTTTCATGTTAGTAATTTTATAAAAACCACATAGAACAGGTTCAGGAACAAAATCCCAAATTACCTCTCTGGACATTGAGCGGATGTGTAGACAATGAAATATATACAGAGGATTTTTTTGAGACTTTCCTTAGACAAGAATCCTGTATTCTTTGTATTATTATTATTTGAACATAGGCTTCATATGCATATGTTGGACTATACTTAGGAATGATCGAGGCAGTTACTCCAGTGAAATGGTGGCATCATTAATGGAAACAGTTTAAAATTATATTTGGATGAGGACATGGTAGGGAAGATGATGTTGTAAGATTTGGATAAAAAAGCTTGCAGCCAGAATATAGAGGAAATGGAAAATGTGGGCCATGTATATCATCTGGGTTTTGCATATGACTTACAGATAACTGTAGGTAAGACAGCAGACACTCAGTGTTTGTCATATGAGTGGATGGGTAAATAGATGAACATGTCAGGACAATCAAAATGTTGAATTCCAACGGGCAGCTGGAAAAAGGTATAAACTAAGTTTATTTTCTTCTTTGTTATGATGCTAGGCTAGAATTTTTAGGGATGGCCAGCTGCAAGTCTTACAGTCATCCTCAGGCACCATCCTGACAAGTAGGCAAATAGAATATTTCTGATGGTGATGCTCTAGCAACCATTTTCACTAGATATGAATCAAATTGTTTAACCTGTAATATTGACCAAGGCCAAGAGTCAGTCCTAGAGCAGGGGAGCTGGGTATTTTAATGAAGAAACTATGAAAAATGTCCTCCAAATACAGAACAGCTCCATTGTATATTCTCATTGAGTTCCATAGAAAACATGTTAAAAAAAAACAAAAACAACTCTTAGAAGAAAACAGTTTGGGTACCATATATGTGTTAATAGGACCCACAGGTATTTTCCAAGACCATATATTCTTTGAACTAGTAGAAGACTGAGTTGGTTTTTCAAGTTTG
>NW_017731375.1:1084753-1106707 GCF_001890085.2 Hipposideros armiger | reverse complement strand
ATGCTAATAACACACACACACACACACACACACAAACTTGAAGGAGAAAAGGTAAAAAGTGTATCCCTGACACCTTTGGTTTAAAAGTACACTCTGCACATCTTCATGTTACCTTTCATCTCCAGGGCTCTCTATTCCTGGCATGGAATGCCCTTACCTGGGCGAGACTGAAGTAGTAACGAATGGCCCCATCTGCAACTTCATGAAGTTGCATTTGAGATTTGGATCCCTGGAGTCATTCCTTTTGGTCAAGACATTGTTTCTAGAAAGTTCTTATAAAAATGCTAACATGTCACCCATTCATTAAAATTGTGCACTATAATTAGGGCTTAGTTGATCAAACAGAATACTGGTCACCTGGCGTAGACTTGAGATGTTAAAGGTATAGAATATAACAGACAGGTTTCATGTGTGAAGTAGGCAGGACATTGGCTAGGACTTCAGCTGGCAGGAAAGCATGAACACTGTCCAGGATGCTTAAATGGGAACATTTAAGTGTGTGCATGTTATGATGCTGTGACTACAGACAGACTTGACTACTGACTATTTTTCTCTGGACAGACCCCTCCTTTCCATCAATCTCTTTCCCCAGATCCTTCACCCACACTTTCTGGATTGGTACTGCATAAAAACAAACAAACAAACAAACAAACAATCTCACTTTCCCTCTACTTTTATATCCTCTCCTTTCCGCCTCTCCTTTTATATGCAAGGCATTTGCCAGAACCTGTGGAATAGCTATTGTTATGGGAACCCATAGCTTTAATACAATTATGGCTTTCAACCCACTCTTTACAGTTTCCCAGGGAAACTTCCCAGGGAAGTTAAATATGGTTCAAGAATATTAAGTGGTTCTGGAAAAAAATAAGATAAAATGTGGGAAAAGAATCATAGTTTAAAAAAAAATTGCACTTCTAAAAATATTTCTGAAAGTGCAACCTTCACTGATTTTTAAGCAGCTTTATTTCTTCTTCAAAAATGTTGGGGAAAAAGTCAAATGGTTTTCTGCATTTTATTTTACTTTGCAAAATAACGCTGATTGGAAAAAAGTCATCACAATTGCCTAAAGTTTCTGTGAAATAATGATGTGGTATGGCTTCTAGGTAATGGCTCCAGTATATTTGTAAATCAGAAGATTTATCCTAAAAGTTATTACATAAATATCAGCAGGGTAGATTTCTTTCATTTATTTTGCATAATTATATTGAAAATAGATAGTTCTAGCATTTTAAAACCAATATAACTACCTGCTGGATAATGTCTTTTTATATCCATGGAAACATCAGTATATTGCAAAGACATGTCTTGGTAGGTCAAAATTATTTTGGATATCCACTTACCATCACAAATAAGAGTTAGGGAAAACAAAAACCTGTGTGGATAGAAAATCAAAATGGCACCTGAGTAATGGAGAGTGTCCTCTTAAGTGTTTGAAGTTCATTTTTCTACATGCTTTCATTATCCATTCTTAAAAAAGAAAATAAGAGGATCCATCCTTTGGAAGACATTTACACAGACATTTAAAGATGGAAAAGCATGAGCAACAAAGACTAACAAAAAATGTTTTTTAAAACTGCTATTTTACACCTAACTTTACCTCATTAGCTTTCACTCTGATAGACATATGGACCCCTCACAAGCTGACCCTAACTATCCATCTTATTATGAATTTATAGAAATATAAATACTGTCAAACTATATGGGCAAAAATCAATTTTAAGCCAATCAACAGTCTTCCCCTATCCTAAGTGAGTTTTCCTTGAAAGGTGAAACCAAGCTTTCAGTCCCTTTCATAAGATTTATAAATATGATTCTATTTCTAGAGGCAAATTCATATGATCCAACACTCCACTTAGTTTCTGTCAATTTTCTTCTCAAAATTTTACGAAGGATCACATACCATCAAATCTAAATTGAGGTCATTTATAAAAAGAAAGTATACCATGTTTCAAAAAGTCTAACTAAGTTTGTCTTAAACACATGCCAAGTTCCATTTCCCCTACAAAAGTTGGGGGTGAGGAAAGGGTGGAGGTAATCCTTGCCTTGTTGATGCCAATATTTGCTCACTCATTGCTGATGACAGCGACTGTCACATATTTCTAAAATATTGCATATCCCCTCAAGATTTAAAATAATTCTCAGATCATTTATGTATTCATCAATTTGTCTATTACATTGTACATAACTTTTGGTGAGCTTATTTTCAGTTCTAAGGCTGAACTGTCCCTATCAAGTATACAATCCCTAGAGTGACTTCTGCTCAACATGGTGGAGAAGTACACTCTGGCCTCACGTCCTCCTACAACCATCACATCAAAATTACAACTAAATTATAGAACAACCATCATTGAGAACCATCTGAAGATTAGCTGAACAGAAGTCTTATAACTAAGGATTTAAAGAAGAAGTAAAGCTGAAACTGGTAGAAGGGGTGGATGTCTGGATCAAGCAGGTCCCACACCCAGAGTATGATGATTAAGAATGACCTCAGCTGTGAAGGTCCCCCAAGAGGTGAGGGGTAACAGCCCCATCCCAGGCTCCCCAGCCTGGAGCACAATGCTGGGAAGAGGAGACCCCATAACACCTGGCTGTGAAAACCAGCGGGGATTTCATCTGAGAAAGAGAAAGCACTGTGGGAGACCCAGAAATGCTGCTCAATTAATCCTAAAATTTATATGGAGCCACAAAAGACCATGAAATAACTAAAGCAATACTAAAAAAGAACAAAGTTGGAGGTATCATACTTCTTGATATCAAACCATACTGCAAGGCTATAGCAGAGAAAACAGAATGGTACTGGTATAAAATACAGACATATACTAATAGATCAGTAGAACAGAATAGACATCCCAGAAATAAATCAAACAATCTATGACAAGGGAGGCAAGAATATATAATGAGGTAAAGACAGTCTCTTCAATAAATGATGCTGGGAAAACTGGACAGAAACATGCAAAAAAAAATAGTGAAACTAGACCACCTTCTTATGCCATATACAAAAATAAACCCCAAATGGATTAAAGATTTAAATGTAAAACCTGAAACCATAAAACTCCTAGAAGAAAACATAGACAGTAAACATTTTGATATCGCTCTTAGCAATAGTTTTTTTGGATATGTCTCCTGAAGCAAGTTAAACAGAAGAAGGAAAAACACAGACACACACAAATGGGACTACATAAAACTAAAAAGAGTTTTGCACAGTGAAGGAAACCTTCAACAAAATAAAAAGACAGCCTACTGAATAGGAGGCAATATTTGCCAATGATGCATCCGATTAAGGGTTAATATCCAAAAAATGTAAGGAACTCATACAACATAACACCAATAAAAAAAATCAGATTAAGAAATGGACAGAGGACCTGAATATGGCATTTCTCCAAAGAGAACATACAGATGACCAAAAGACATATAAAAGATGCTCAACATAACTGATCATCAAGGATATTTAAATTAAAACCACAGTAAGATAATTCTCACTCCTGTCAGAATGGTTATCATCAATAAATCAACAAAGAACAAGTGTTGGCGAGGATGTGGAGAAAAGGGAACCCTTGCGCACTGTTGGTGGGATTATAAATTGGTGCAGCTACTATGGAAAACAGTATGGAAATTCCTCAAAAAATTAAAAATAGAACTACCACATGACCTACAATTCTACTTCTGGGTATTTACCTGCAGAAATCCAAAACACTAATTAAAAAAGATATATGCACCCCTATGTTCACTGCAGCCTAATAGCCAAGATATGGAAGCAACCTAACTGTCCATCAATGGATGAATGGATAAAGAAGATGTGGTACATATATGGTATACAATGGAATATTACTCAGCCATAAAAAAGAATGACATTTTTACCATTTGCAACAACATGGATGGGCCAAGAGGGTACTACGCTAAGTGAAATAAGTCAGACAGAAAGATAAATACCATATGATTTCACTTACATGTGAAATCTAAAACACAAAATAAATGAACAAACAAAACAGAAACAAACTCATAAATACAAAGAACGAACTGATGATCAACGGATGGGAGAGGTTGGAGTTTGGGTGAAAACAGTTAAAGAGATTAAGAAACACAAATTTCCAGATATAAAAATAGTCACAGGGATGACTGTTTTTATAATGGTATAGCACAGGGAATATAGTCGATAATAATGTAATAACCATGTAGGGTATCAGATGGGTACTAGACTTACCAGTGTGATCACTTCATAAGTTATATAAACGTCCAATCATTATGTTGTACACCTGAAACTAATATTGTACGTCAACTGTAATTGAAAAAAAATTTTTTTTTTAAAAAGGATACAGTGCCTAGGACTCATGGCTCCAGGCTACTTAAAGACATTTAAGTAGCAGTACAGGTTATTTGGGAAACAGCTGCTTTTCTAATGCTTACTTGGAAAAATTCATCTCAGAAAGTGGGAAATCAGACTTTTAATAAAAGTTCCCCATTAAGTGAAAGATAATGAGAGAATAAATGGTGCTTCCAATTACTCCCAGGAAAATGTTTATAACACAGCCCCCACAGTCTCACAGTTCAATCTGTGAGACTGAATCTGTCAAGGAATCTGTCCCTTGATTTCTTTCTAGTCAAGTGCATTACCGTCTGAAATATTTCTATGCATGTGTACAAGCAATCGCTTACCATCATAACAAACACTAAGATACAGAAATCAAAAGACAGTCTCAGAATAAAGACCCAGTGGAGGATTCCTTAGTTATTACTAAATACGAGTGGTTAGTTTCAAATTGCCTACTGCAGTAAGATCCCGCAAGATGGCTTCCAAAACCTTGCATTTAGTAAAATTTACTTCTGTTGATAAATTTCCAGGCATTCCATGATAATATTTGCATTCTTAGTTGGTATAAAGTATATTGAAGTTTTTCTTTTTCAGAACTTTATTCAAATAAGAAGGCAGAAATCATTTTATTTTGCAAATTATTACAGGAAGTGGGAGAATGCTTGATCATTTCTGATTTTTTTTTTCTTTTTCTGATTGAATTTGATGTGAGCAGTCTGCTATCTGGAACCCTACGTAAATAGCAACATAAATATCAACAATGGCAGCAGAAAGCCTGTGATTGATTTTTGCCTCAAGATTCTTACTGTCATCACATTTTCACTATGATGGTTAGGACATGTATACAAAATTGAATTTCAGTATACCTCTTGCATTAATAAGTGGGATATTTAGAGGATACTAATAATGCCTTTTTGTTTAGCTTTCAGTTAAATAAACACATTCATTATAATTTAAAACTCAGTAAATAAGAAGACACTGACAACTGCTGTGATTATGGGCTAAAAACAGTTTCACAGTATTTCCTGATGGAGATTCAGCTTCAGTGAAATTCTTACCTTCTGAAATTTGGACAGAATATGGACAGACAGCAAGTGACCCAGAAAGTGAGGAAAAACAGTAACCTTAACATTTTAGGCAACCTTCTACTAAGGCAGTCCCAATATAACAAACTCCTCAAGAGAGGTAGATTTTAACCTGTAGGAGGTATAGGTTTCTTGAATCTCTCACACTAATTCTACAGCCAACGATCTATAAATCTCACATCAGCTTCCAAACAAAATATCTTTTTGTTGATTTCACAACTAGTTTCCTCGTAAGTAGCACTTGGAAATGCTAATAACACACACACACACACACACACACACACAGTTTGTACATCAGGCAGAAGAACTAAACTTTAATATGTTCTCATTAGGAGAACATGAGCTATTTACACACATCCGCCATTACTAGGAAAACGATGTTTAAAATGCAGGCTGTTGACTTAATACATTTGGCGCCCATAGAAAGCATTATTGCAACATGTCTAATAAATTGCAACAACTCTATCTTCCTCAGATTATTATCTGCAATATTGTTGGTAATATTCTGAAAGAAAGAGAGCAACAGGGTCTATCCCCATCTCTCTCCATTTGCTATCCCCATGATTAGCAGAGTAACAGATGCAAGTAAAGACATCGTCCCTGAGGGTACTGTCCACACAATAGTTAAGATACTTAGTAACACAAATAAAAAAGGTTTCTTGGTTGCCAACCCCAGAAGGACCTGGATCAATATTACGTATTCTTCTTGGCATGTTTTGCCCACATTGTGGTCAGTAATATCTGGTTGGTTCTCCACACTTAAACTGAAATAAATATAGTCTGGAGTCTTCTCACACATCCAAAAAAAATCTAGTCAGGAAACTCTGCTTTTTATTATATTACAACTGCTCATTTTGTTCCTACAAGCTTCCTTTATTGCACTTCCACAATATAATTTCATCAATTTCTGACTATTTCCCATGACACAAATATGGAACAGGTTATATACAGAAATCCACCTACTTACAGGCCAGAGTACTCAAAGTGGGGAGAATTGCTTATGATATCAGCTCTTCATAAGTAATGAAATATTCACTATACATCATTGGCACACAAATCTATTTATGAAGGTAAATATTCCCATTTGGTGTCTTAAGACATTGACACGAAAGATTTGTACATCTATTTCGTAATAAGCTAATTACATATAATTATGGATTCATAATGGGTAGTTATTATTTAGGCTGCCAATTTAATTGAGTAGTTCTAAATTAGTAATGGACACCTTATCATTATATATTTATTAATAATAACTAAAATTTTTATAGGTTATGTTGTATAATTTGATATCTCAAGTAAATATTTTATACTAGATCTAACTGATCAAAACGGCAAGCAGAATTATTCTTATTTTTATTAACATACGTTATAACATAAACCAAGAACAATTATTTAGAGTAGGCAACCTGGCAGTTATAATCAGAGTAAAATTGTGTATATTCTATATTCTAATAGTCTAATTCATGGAACTATTCATACAATTTTGTAAAGATATAAGAATAAGAATGTGCGTCAAAGCATTAACTACAAAGGGAAACAAATAGACATGTGAATGTCATCAAAGAGTACTGCGAAATAAATTATGGGTCATCAAGGCTATACAATACTATGTGGGAATGTGGGGGTAAATGAGTGGAGGTATTTATACTTTGAAATGTATACGTATATATTTTTGTCTTAACAATAAGCCAATTACATATATATATATATATATATACATATATTCAGATATAAATATAAAATATTAAGACTAAAATCAATTTTACCATGAGTCCTTCCAGTTTAGGTTAATATATTCAAAGTAAGGCATTAATAAAAATATTTTACTCACATTTTTAAAATGAAGTTCTGGCTGACATTATGGTATCATTTTTTTCCTTAATGTTCACATTATTCTTTAGAGAAATATATCCTATTGTCCACCAGACTTTCACTTCCTGGAATTAGGGAGATGATGTTTCCATTCTCTCAGTATTCTAATAGAGCAATGTGAAATCAAAACAAACACTCCTTATATGTATCTTAAATGAATCACATAGAAGACTATTCAGCCAATTCCAGCCAACATCAGGGCACCGTCCACAACAACGCAAAAGCCTGAAAGCCTTGGGTAAGAATCCCAAAAGGCGGGCTGTTTATTCTTGGTAAGAAGCAAGCGCATACAAGTCACCAAATATTGGGCTAGTCCTATCTTCTCCATTGTCTGTCAAAATAATAAGATCTCCCTCCACAAGGGAATTTTTCCTGAGAGCCTGAAATATTCTCTGTCCTCTGGGGAATATAAAACACGAACTTGCATCCTATTTATGGCCTGAGAGTAAACACATTTGAGTATTTAAAAATTATCCTTAGACAATGTCAGCTTCTAGCCAAGATGGAGTAATAAAGACAAGAATCACCGTCACCCTAGAAACTTCCAAAACATGGATGAGATACATGAATCAATGATTTTCAAGACACTGGATATCAAGTAATGAAGGGCAACGCTTCCTGAAAGGAAGGTGAGCCTGGCCATTGCCCGATTTGACTGCTTTGAGAAAGTTTCCAGACTGCAGCACAGGTAAAGGGAAACCGGGCCAACTTTTGCAGGACCCTTGAGTTGAGGAGACGGTGCTGAGAGTACAGGGAGGCCAAGGAAGACAGAGTTGCAAGCCAAAGTACTATGGAGGAGAGAGCTACCCAGACAGAAAATTCCATGAATCTGTAGCAGGTACCCCTCAAGTATTTGGCAGGTAAGGATCTGTGTGTTCATGCAAGAAAACTAGCTGTGGCTAGGAAAAAAACCACACTGAAAAGGATTAGAGGAAAGATTACCGGTGCTCAGTCAGGGACTTAAAAGTACCTGTTATCCTGAGGCAAATAGGAAAACCTCAAAATTCACAAAGCATTAGGTAGAGTACTCAGAAGAGTTAGCTTCTGTAGTGGAGAATAATTAGCCCTAGGGTAGCAAGAAAATAGCTTTGTTAGTCTACTTAGCAAATCTTAAAAACAAGACCTGAGAGGAGCAAGCCATTCCTGAGTAAGTTAGCTTCCTTTCAGAACAAATCTCAAGAATGTTTATAGGAATACAAAAATATCCAGCACTCAACATAGTAGAATTCACGTTTGACAGCCAATGAAAAAGTAACAGGCATGAAAAGAAGCAGAAAATATGACCCATAATGCAGGGAAAAATTAATCAGTTGGAACTGATCCAGAACTGACACAGATGTTAGAATTAGCAGATGAGGACATTATGAGTTGTTGTACACTGTAGCCAAAAACTTAGGTAGAAATATGAAAGTTACAAAAATACAACTACATCAAAATTCTACAACGGAAAACAACAATGTCTGAGATCAAAAGTACACTGAGTGGTATTGACAGGTTGGATGTTGTAGACAAAATAATTAGTGAACATGAAAATAGAGCAATAGGGCTATATACAACCATCTAGAGTAAATAGAATTTTAAAAGTAAACTAAAAATCTATGAGCTAGAAAACAACTTTCAGTTGACTAAATGAAATTAGAGTCCCTGAAAGGGAAAAGGACTAAATGATATTTGAAGAAATAATTGCCAAAATTTTCCAAATGTGATGAAAACTATGAGGTCACAGATCCAAGAAGTGCAACATTCTCCAAATACAAGAAACCTGAAGAAAATAACATCAAGGTAAGTCATAATAAAATTTCCAACATCTCTTGATAAAGAGAAACTCTTTAAAAAGACACATTACCAACAGAGAAACAAAGATGAGGACAGTTTTCTTGCTAAAAACAATGCGAGCAAGAAGCCAGTGGAATATCTTTAATGTACTTGAAAACAAATGCCAACCTGGAATTCTATACCCAGCAAATACACATTTACAGACAAAGATAAAGACTTCTACAGATAGCAATAATGAAATAATTCATCACGAGCAGATCCACAACTACAAGAAATGTTAAGTAAGGGAAGTCCTCAGGCAAAAGGAAAACAACACCAGATAGAAACATGGATCTACAAAGAGAAATGAAGAGCATCTGAAATGCATGCAAAAAACTTGACCGTCCTTTTACATGAGGAAACTGAGGTTTAGAGAGGTTCACTAGCAGCAGAACTGTTATTAGAACTCATAGAACCTTTCCAAGACTTAGAAGTGGGCCAATGGATTATGCTAAGCATATTTCAGCTTGTCCTGCTTCAAGAAACCATTGATTCTGTTGTTATCCTTTGATATGACCATTTTTGGGAGCCAACCCCAATGTATGAGATGATTCAGAATTCATGCCGTTATTTATCCTTTCTCTGATTACTTCATTCTCTGAGATTTAATTAATAACTATTTGAATCACTCATTTAATATATCTTTAAATGTTTTTATCAGATGTGCATTTCTTCTTATGAATGTAAAGTTCCACTGCCTAACCCCCCCATATCTAACACAAAGTGGGATACATATATGCTAGTCACTGAATATATTTGGATTTCTCCATTAGACTGTGAACCATTTGAAGGCAGCACTGTGTGTCTTCATATTTTTATTCCTAGTGCAATGCCTGGGACACAGTTAGCATTCCATAAGTATTCACGGACAATATCAGTGAGTTAAATGAAATTAATGAAATGGAATTGATAGAAAAATAGGTTTCTACCCTTCTTAGTAGATTAAATAGTTAATAAAATGAATGCTCAATAGTTTTCTTTATTCTTCCTTAAAACATTTCTTCCTGCCTGCATTTTTTTCTTTTTTCTTTCTTCCTGAATTAAAAAAAAACAAAAAATAAATAAAAACACTTTTAAAACTCTTATCTGAGCCCAATCTAAAGAACACTGGACAGTAAAATTTTCTTTTGCTTTGTTAGTTTAGTAAAAAATGTGTTAGCTGACCTGAGTATCATGGTTCTCTTGAAGTTGTAACTTTGATAGTAAATTAATAAATTGTGCTTCAAAATTATAATAAAAATTAATAACCCACAAGACTTAGATTATTTTAAATTAAGAGTACAGGTAATATTTATAATTTATGATACGGTTATTGACATTTTTAAATTTTTTCAAGCCTTGACACATCAAAAATCACAACTAAACTAGCTGAACAGAAGTCCTGTACCTAAGGATCTACAGAAGAAGCTACAGCGAGACTGGAGCCTTCTGGAGAGTTTTTCACCAAAGTTAAAAAAAAAAAAAATGGTTGATGCTATAGACATGGAGCACAAGTGTCATGCCCAAAGTCAGAAGCCATTTGAGTTCATTTAAAAAAAAAAAAAAAAGACAAAGAATGAGCCAATAAAAACAGCAAATACTATCTAAATGTGAACCACAACACCCAAACAGTTGGTCTTAGAAACAATCTAGCACGTGTGCTCAGAGTCTTATTCTCCTGGTTCGCCTGGTACTACACATGGCATACAGCAAAGAGGAACACCACCCAGGACGGCCGTGTTTCCCCGTGCAGGAGCCACACATGTCCCGTGAGGCCCGTCCTCGGTGGGGAGCTGCAGAGCAGGAGGGAAAGAGCCAGGCGGAAGGGGAAATGACGGGCAGCCTAAAAGAACTTGGACCAAATCATTCACACAGCTAAAGGTGATGACTAGTAAGAATGACTTAGAAGCTGATTGCAACACACATATGTATATCACCCACATGACAGGTTCCTGTTTTTCACTGATTTGGTTCCCGAATGAATAAGGAATGTTTCTGTAATGTATTCCTCCCCCTTCTGCTTCCTGAAGGGAACATTAAAATGCTTAAAGGGATGTTTTATTTAATAATGAAGCTTTATGTTAACTTGAAAAAAATATATTTTTGTTTTTAATTCCAGATAGTAACCACCTAGCTCCTACAAGACCAAAATCTTGCCATAATAACCATATATATATATATATATATATATCTTAAAACATCAATTCCTGGAAGAAAGGTATTCTTAAGGAGTTGACACTAGATTAACCAATATTAAATCCAGTAACACGATGAGGGAATAACAATAGGGTTTCCCCTCGGCCTGGACACAGTAAGTGGACCCCCTTCACTCCTTTGCTGACTGGACAGGCTGCTGGGCCTGCTGGCTTCCCCCAGGTTCCTGGCCTCTGCTCCCAGTACCAGTATAATAGTTTTCACCTTTTATTTCACAGTACTAAAGACAAGGTTTCTTAAGATTATTACTAAGAATTGACCTGTATTTAACATTTTCCTATTTGATCCTGAAGTGTTAAAAATAAAGTATAATATTTAAAAGAACACACACACACACACATAATTTTTTTTTTCAAGCCCTGGTAGGCAGGACGATGCTCTCCGAAATAGGAGAGTGGAAATTCGAAAGGTCAATGATAAGGAACATAAATTCAAGTCACTTTTCATTCTGGGTTTTAATATTAGCGTAAAACATTTCCTGGACAGAAGTTTTGGACAATTCTGAAAGAGGGAACGGGTCATCACTGCATTAGTTTTTCCAATATGTAGTGTGTACACTGTCAGCGTTAGAATAATTGAAGTTGTTTCTTAAAATGTAGAAAACAATGGGTTTTTTCCCTTTGTCTCTCCTCATCCACCCCCCTCCCCCAACTGAATATATGGTTCCATTACAGAAAGAGTTCTAAAATTGCTCTGAAGGGTGGACTAGGCACTGGCGTCAGTGCATAGCTTCCCAAAGGGAGTACTTCGAAGGTGACCCTAGTGATATTCAGCAAGGAGGTATGTAGCACTTTTCTAGGATGAATTCGCCAACTTAATTGCCAGACCTCGTATAATTGAAAATCCCAAGGGCTGCGGCCGCTACAGGATGAAGTTATATAGGGGCTCAAATAAATCCTGGTTTTGTCTGTGTCAGTTCTCCTTACACTGAACTTGCTCTTTTCAGTCAGACTCTTGCCCTGTGGTGACACACTGGATGCATACGAGTAGATGTATCCTCTCAAGACTGTTCACATTTTTACTGAGTTGAGTGGGAAAAAATCCCACGGGAGTGAGAAGATTTTTATGTTCTACATTACTCTCCAGGGCCAGGCCTGAGTCACCTGCCTTGCCCTGCAGGGAGAGATGGATTTATTTTAACTGGGATCACATGATGGAGGGGATGGTCATCAAGACAAAAAAGAGTGACACATTTACAAGAGGAGTGAATATATCATGACTGGGAGATATATATATATATATATATATATATATATATATATATATATACACACACACACACACACACACACACACACACACACAAATATACATGTAAGTGTGTGTGGAGAAACAGGGAGAGAGGGAGGGAAGGAGAGAGGGGGAGAGAGAGGCAGACAGACAGACAAGGAGACTGCAGATTCCAAGGATAATAAATGTATAGTGTTCTAAGTTAAACTTTTTCCCTAGAGAAAGGATTAAGTCCACATTTCATACCATATCCTTTTTAGGAGGTCACAAATGATTTCAGTATTACCTTGGGAATTACTTTCAGACAGTGGAACAATGCAGTGTCCCAATTTTAACTCAGGACCTTTTCTTTTAGAAGAAATTAAGTTCATCCACGCATAGACTATTTTGGGGATTTCACTGAACCTTGCAATTAAAAAAAAATAGGAATAGGGAGCTAAGAAAAAAACTGATCATCCAAGAAGAATGAAAGAAAACTATAAAATAATAATCAAATATACTGAATTAGGGGGGATGCATCACCGTAATTTCTTCTCCACAATATAATTCCCAACTTTTTCCCCTGCCAATATCAATACAATGCTTTCTATGAAACTGAAAAATTTACTTTGTGAACTAAATCAAAGCAATGATAGACCATTTCAAAAAAGGAGAACTGTGGAATTCGTTTACCTAATCTCAATTGTTCCACTCACCAGGCATTTTGATTTCTTCAGCTGGCCTCTAAGAAACCTCTGATCTAAATTCCCTTTGTGTTCAAGTATTTTGTGGCCACTATCCTTGTGAAATGCATGGCCATCTTTTCTCCTTTAAAAATCATACACCTTGTCAATTATATTTAACTGGCTCAAACTACTAATTATGTCTATTGAGCAATTTTGAGTCTTAAACTGGAAAACAGGCAAAATGTAAAAAATAATAATAATAATGGGGTTAATTATAAAAAGCGTATATACATTCATGAATTTTACCGTTCTGAATTACATAAATGGATAAGAGTCTATCATTGAAATGGGTTTATTCTCCACAGAGCCATCAGAGGATCTCCTGCCATTTCAGACTGCTATTAACATAATCCATGCCACTTTCATTCAAGATACAATTGGCCTACATCCTGAGATTTTAGAAATAAATAAAACCTAGAATCCTGTCTTTAGGGAGTTCAGATTGATTGATGAAACAGATAAGACAGCAAACAGTCATGTAATAACCGTCATGACAGACGTGTATATCGCGTGTGACAGGAGTGTGACATCAGGGCTGCTTATCTTCTAATAGGGCTCAGGAAGTGCTCTCCAAGAGAGCAGCCCTTCATGTAAAGAAAGAAAGAAAAAAAAATTATGTTCACAGGGGGAAACGACATTTAACTCCAAGAGAATAGCATGTGTATGGGCCTGGAGGGCTGAGAACTCACAGTTCATCCAGGAAACTATGTCTCTCTGGAGGTCTGGAGCCTATCTTTCTCAGAATCATAGGAGAAAAATGAGGCTTGCAAAGTAAGCAGCGGCCAATTGACAAAAGACCTTAATTGTCAGGTTGGATTTTCTTGAGATGGAGATGGGGAGCCAGAAAGAACTGAGTCAAGATCATAGCAACACCGTTGAGCATTGACTATGCACCATGCATTGTTCTTAGTGTCGTCTAGTCATCACAAATTCACTGTGAAGAGACTGAGACACAAAGGCTAACTGATGTCTCCTGATTCTCAGCTGTGTAAGTGCTGGTCCTGGTATTTAGACTCATTATATGACTCCAGCAAACCAAACTCATATTGCCCCAATATAGTACACAGGAATAATATTTTAGCAAGAAAAATTATTATGGTAGATTTGTGAAGAATGAATTAAAGAGGAGCCAAGACCACAGACAAGAATATTTCCAAGAATACAGACTGGAGATAACAAGGAATTAAACGGAAGAAGTTGCTTGCAGTGAGTACAAGCAGAACGGATGAATTCTACAAACATACAAAGAAATTTGGCAAGAAAATTTGGGAGAGGGAAGGTTCTAGGACGACTCCCAGAGTTATATTTTCAATAACCAGAATGGAATGTCCATGGAGCATAGGCATGCCATTCACTAAAAATGAAATTTAGACTATACAGAAAGAAGAACAATGTTGAAGAGGGGAAAGTTTAGGAGTTCAATCTTTGAAATAAAGAATTAAATTCATCTGTGGAAGTTAGGCTAGCACGGGTTTTTAATGACGTTTCAACGTCTAAGTGATGGTGTCGCACGCCCAAGAATGAGTAAGAATCTTTCATCTGTTCTCTTTCCAATGCAAGTTGTAACCAGAATCAATCGACCATGACCCCCACCTAAACCCCCATGCCTGTACTTTTCTTAACTTGGCTTATCACAAAAAGATAGATCTTCTCACTTCTTTCTAGAGGGAAGCATGAATCATACTCTGTGGGAAAAACACAGCATCGAGTGTCTTAAAATGTTAGGTTCCTCATCTCTCCCACGTCTATGAGTCAGTGACCTGCTCTCACTTGAAAAATATTTACAAACATGAGAAGACTCCCTCTTAGTCCTTTTAGTTTTTATCTCCGGCTTATTTATGGAAAGAGGTTTTATGGGGTACTTACTATATTTCAAAAGCTGGATAATAGCAATCCACATGTATCTTTTGTAATTTTAGTCCCTCCTTAAGAAAAAAAAATCATTATTTCCTCAGCATTCAAGAAAGTAATTGCCTTTCAGTTAATTTATCTCCAGCCTTGACAAATCTTTTAGGTTTATTTGCAACTCCCAGGGACAGTTATTATTTTCTTTGCTACAAAACCTGGCCTATGTAGCTCTTTTTTTTTTCCAGTATACTTCTAAAACACAAATATGATCAACCTTTTCTCTGTAATTTAATAGTCTCTAATGGTCCCATATTGCTATTAAATAAAGTTGACAGTTCTTGAGTATGCCATCAAAGTTCTTCATAAATTGGCCCTCTGTACCCTTCTATCTCTCTCCAGCTACTCTCCTAAATATACCCCACGTTGCTCCCTCACATGTACCACACACTCTCACATGCTTTTGCTGAAGCTACTCCCTCTGTTGGGATTACCTGCTCTGGTAACACACAAACACTTACCCCACTGGCATTTCATAGTTCTTTAACAATGTCCACTTTACGTGTGAATTGGCAATTTCTCTCTGCGCCTTCCTTGATTCCCCCTAGCAGAATAAATTGTCCCATCTTATAGTCCAATATCACTTTGTATAATATCTCTATGTTCCCTTTTCTTACATTGTATTGTAACGTAGCTTTCCCCCAAACGGGACTCTTAGATTCTTGGAGGGTATCTTGGAATTCTTTTGGAGAATGTTTTATGATTTTATGTTAATAATAATCTACAAACAAAAAGAAGCATTTCTAAATCACAAGGGAGAGCATATATATAACTAAGGACTGTGGTACTATTTAAATGCTGAATTTGCTTTTACCTTTTTCATCATGCTGGAGATCCCACACTATTTGTATTGTTATGTGCTAACAAGAAAAGGACATGGGACAATGTGAAAAACGCAGCAATGTGAAGGTGATCTCTCCCAAGTAAAGGCCCGGCAATTGTATCTACATCACCGTACAAAGAAGAATTCACATATTTAAAGAAAACAAAGGTAGTAGAACAGTGTTATTTATAATTTTTGTTTGCTTTATAATTATCCAAAAGTTAAACACTATTTGTTCATTCAGGTTTTACATATGTACATATTTGGTTAACCTTACAACAAAATTAATTTATGTCATACATTTTTCCATATCAGTAGACTTATATACTTTATATTTCATTTAAAATGTTTTAAATTACTTGCATTTGAGAAAAAATTAGTAGTTTTTTTCATGGTCTTCTTTTCCACTATATTGGGAAAAGTGATATGAATAACTTCTGTGTATATCAAAGCATTCCTCTATCCAGCATAATCCTAGGAATAAAGGACTCAATGACTTACTATAATGCAAATATTTTTTTAATTATGGAAAAAGCTACATAACATAACACTGTCTTAGCTATTTGTGTGTATACTGTTTGATAGTGTTAAGCACATTCGTTGTTGCACAACAGGTTTCCAGAACGTCTTCATCTTGTAAAACTGAAAGTCTGTACCCTTGAAACAGTACCTCCCCATTTCCTGCCCCCGCTAGGCCCCAGGAACCACCATTTTACTTTCTGTCCCTGTGAATCTCACTACCTTAAATACGTCATATAAGTGGAATTACCCAATATTTGTCCTTCTGCGCTTGGCTTATTTCACTTAGCAAAACATACTCAAGATTCACCCATGTTGTACCATATGAGAGGATTTCTCTCTTTGTAAGACTGAAGATATTCCTTTTCATGTATATGCCATAATTTGTGTATTCGTCCATTAATCAATAGACATTTAGATTGTTTCCACCTCTTTCCTATTATGAATAACGCTGTCATGAACATAAGTGTGCAAATATCTCTGCTTTCAATTCTTTACACAAATATTTTATGATGAAAAGGTAATTAGGGAACATTTACATTTGCTGAGGTTCAAGAGGGCCACTTTTAGTGTTCCTTAGATGTTCAAGGTGCTCTTAGTTTTGGAGGCAATACCTGACATCATACAGAAAATACTAACATGCATCCAGGTTTGACATTAAAATAACTTTAAATTGGTGAAGAATTACTGTTTATAACTTTGCTTTAGAAATTATATGGATATATGTCACTAACTTAATTTATGATGGCAGTGATTCCTCAACAGTCATTGCGCATACACAGGAATTCTTATAAAACAAGGCTACCGAACCTGCAAATTGTTTTCAAATGTTATGAGATTTTGATGACACTAAATTACCAAGTAATGAAATCGATATACTATGTTATGGGTACTGAATTAAACATGCATTGATTTCAAATGCAGGGTTTTTATCCCATGTTTGAGACAATATATTTTCATGTCTCAAGCATTTTTTAAGTCCCTTGATAAAGTCATGGGCCCTATGCACCCAGTACCTAATGGATAAAACATGCCTGAGAGATTTAGATGTCTAAAACCATGTAAAAACTAAGCCTCTAGTGGTTTTAATATGGGATAAGAGAAAATGAATGGATTTAGAGATGGTCCTTTGTGATTGCTCTGTGTCTAGAGTGGTATACCTTGAGGAACAGAAATAATTTAAAGTTAAAATATATGTTGGGGTCAAGACAATGAGCAGAGAAACTACCTCTTTTCATAAATTTAAACCTTTCGTCAAGTTAGGATAATCAGAGTGCACAAAGCACACGGCGGGTGGCTTCATTCGGTTAAAAACTTCGAGAAAACCATTCCATTTTGGGGTAGTTGCACAGACATCTGTATACCAAGATTTCACAGGATCCCTCTTGCCCTTGTGTCACCTGCTCTCCAAACCCAAAATTTGACTACTCATTCTTCAACAACAGGGAAGAATCTTCATCTCAAAACAAGAAGGAAATAAAAAACAAAAACAACCAGAAATATTGCTCTATGGAATTTATATTAAATGTATGTCTTGAGAAAGTGTGTAACTTTTGAAACATGACTCATGTAAATACTTCTTTAAGGTGTCATGAAAACATGACCTGAACTTCATTATCCAAAAAGAACGATTGTCCAGTAATTAGTGCTGTAACCGCTACTTGCAACTGCTCTCAATAGATAACTGCGAGGCTTGTGTGTAAACTCGACTCACTTTCAATGGGAGTCCTTTAAAACATACAGCCAGCAATCACACCGAAATATTAATTTGCGCTCAAACACTTGATGCCACAAGACACTCCAATTATCTCTGGCTGTTAAGCCAGAAGACTTTTCCAGGCTTTAAACTAGTCTCTGAAGAGATTTAATTCAATATTACTTACCCCAAAGCAGCCAGCCTGCTCTTTGTATGACCTTCAGGTCAATGAGAGTGACCCAACTGAGACCCAATCAAATCTGAATATGTACCCCCTAAAGAACTATTCACAAGGTTAATTGTATCTTGCTTCTATTTGCTGAATAAGGAATCAATTAAAGAGAATAGCAAAAGAAGCCATAAATGGCTCCATGAACTATATAGAAGTGAGCCTTTTCCTGCCGTTCATAGATCTCCCTATACAGAAGAAAATAAAACAATGGCAGAAGCATTCTTGTGCTTCCTATCATCATTGTAATCAATACCTATTTTACTCTTGCATCAAATTGTGTTATTTGAGAATCCACAGAGGCCAGATACCGAAGACATTTAGTTAATGGCCATATGACAAAATCTGTTGGACTTGAATACCATCAAGGTGTCTTAATCCACTAATTTGTAGGCAAGCAACCTGATGTGTGGGTGGGGGAAGAGAAGGTTAAGTATTAACTTTCAAACTTTAAATGTGGGCATTGAAAAAACTATGTCAAAAGAGTACAATTTATAAAGGAAGGTGACAGGAAGAAGAAAAAAAAATGCTTTCTATGGGAAATACAAAAAAAAAAGGGGGGGGGCGAACACCTAAGTCCTTAGCATTATGCTGAGTTATAGAATATAATAATGCAAAAGAGAGGGGAAAATATTCTTTAAAACTTTAAAATGATAACAATAACCATTTGAGGTCTTACTACTGCCAAACATGATTCTAAGAGTTTTATAAGCATCTTTTCACACCTCACCACAATCCAAGAGGCTCAGAGAAATTAACTTCCTCCCTCAGAATCATAAAACAAGGAAAACAAAGAAGCTGAAATCTGAAATACTATGGCCAACTCTTTATATTTAATTGTATCTCCTATCCATCTATTATCAAAGACAAGCAATGCAGCTATGAGAAGCCAGAATAAAAACAGCTGCGTTGTGACAGCATATAATAAAGTGTTAACTAGTGTGCAACAGGCGATTACTGAGGTTTCAGGAGAGGGTGAGCGAGGACACTTCAGACACGGAGGCAGAAAGCACTACGCCAGAGCCAACGACTAAGCCCTTAGCCAACTGAAGGCCTCTCTGAAAGCTTATAATTGGAGCCAAGTTTCAATAGACTGTTGATATGTGTTGATTATCCCGAGTTTCCAGTATTAGCAGTTTCTTGGCTTACTCGGGACCAAGCAAACATGACATTTCACCAAGTTGCCTGGGAAGAGATGAGGTTGCAGGCTTTGGCATAGGCCTTGGTTTCCAGCATATGGCAACAGTAATGAAATGGGATTCTGGCTTTCACCTCTCAGATGGACCAGTGATAATATGGTGAGGTCAGAGATTGTATCCACTCATTCTGAGAGCCTCCCCTCACCTCTATACTTATAAATCATTCTACCCTTCCACTAGTCGATACCTAATGGAGATGATCTATGGAGGCCCTAAACCTGAGTGTGACTCATTTGTGTACAATGGCAGGGTACTAATAAACCTGAGCTTGTTCGGTGCAAACCTTGCTGTGATCATTTTCTAACTTTGAAACCATATCAAGAAGTCTCCCTAAATCCTTTGCTCCTGCTAAGGGTACACAGCTAGTTCCTTCTGAAGTGTCAATTCCATAAACAATCCAATCTTTTCCTTAAATGGCCTTGGAGCTGTTTCCCCGTGTCTCTCAACAATAGGCTCTCCTCTCCTCCACAGCTCTTTGCCCTCCCGAAATCCAGTTGTGTTTGGATTAAATGAGGCTGGAACAGCTCATCCTGTATTCGGTGGCACCTCCTAAGTAGTTTGTCTCACACACAGTAGCTCCATAGCTTTTTCCGTTCAGCAGCTGCGAGCACAAAGATGTTAAGCCAAGACTTGAACTACCAGGAACAGCATCTGAGTCACAATCAGCTGTCAAGGGAAGGCAGCCATTTACTAGGCCTCATAAAGGAGAGTGATGCTCAGAACAATTCTTCCCTGAAAAAACCATGACTAACACATAGAAGGGGAGAAGCCAAGAGGCACAGGGCGTGCTAGGCTTGTTAAATAGCAGGGATTTACTGTGTGCACTGACTCTTATGGGAGGGCAAGACACCAAAGATGCAGTGTTAAGTGAGGGAGGCTGAAGCGGGAACACACCTGGGTATCATTATTATATTGTCTCTTGAACTCAAAGTAACCAACTAAAACTATAGCACTTCCTACAGGGCGTCACATGACTCGTTTTGGCTTTGTGCTTTCTTAAATCTCCCCAGCAAGACCTAATGAGTTCTATACGAAAAAGTTATCATGCTCTCTGAAACTGTTCCAGGTAAAAATAGAGGTGAAATAGGTTGAAGGGCTTAGTCCTGTAAACCACCCCCCCCAATGTGATGCATACCTGAGTTGTGTGGGCATTAGTGCATCTTCTGATTGGCTACTGATGGAGCAAGGAAGAGTGAGTGAATGCTTACAGCCTTTAGTGCCACAGGAACCTTTGAAAGTGTTTGCTATCCCCAGTACAGATGCCCTCATCATGGTCGAGTTGTTTTTGTTAAGTACCAATTGTACATGACTCTGTTTGGGGCCAAGCAGAAAGTCTGTGATCTCTTCCTTCTTGAGCTTGATTACTAGGCTCTTCAAAAAGGTCCCTCATTTGTTGTCCCTTCCATGAAGTATGTGTTCCCAGGAAGTAGTTAGCGGCAAGCAGCTTATATTAATGGATTCTTCTCTGAAGGACTTTATTGGAAGCTGGCCATCTGCTGAAGCGAGGGATTTTCCCAAAGGGAGCTAGACGGAGCCTGAACTTGGTTTCCAAGTTTTCATTGTATCCTTATGCCTAAATTAAAACCAGTAATATACACCTGGGCAGAGAGCGTAGCACTTTCATAAATGGAGCATAATTCAGGCTCAGTGTGATTTCCATGATGTACGCTTCCAATTCTTGACAAACTTCACAAGGCAGGCATTTCTAACTGTTAATGGATTCCTCTTCTGCTGGGTGATCCTAAATTGTGGAAAGAACTTTGATTTTACTCTAAGTGCAATAAAATAATCATTACGGGATTCTTTTTTTCAGAGGAGCAACATAATCTGACTTTAATTTTTAATACAATCACTATGCTTCCTGATTTGGGGAAGGAAGAATCTCTCTCCATTTCTCCAACTAAAATCCTAATTTAAACTAACATAAGCTAATGCTTAGACCAAGCCAGTCTTCTACTTATTCCTTGTCAATAGCCATGTTGATTTTTTCCCCAGCATTTTATAATGAAAATGTTCAAACATACAGAAATATTGAAACAATCGTATTATAAAAAACTACATACCTACCACCTAGATTCTAAAATCAATATTTATATCCATTTTGAATATCCGTCAGTTAGAGCAATCACACCATTCCCCAAATGAACACATTTTGATTGGACTTGGAATAACATCCAAATTCTTTGCCGTATTCAACATGGCTCAGCCTGATCTGATTTCTAGCTTCAATATGATCTCATTTCTCACCCCTCCTCCCCTCCATCACTGACATCCAAAAACACTGTCATTCTCCATATTCTTCAATACATCAAGTCTCTCTCTCCTCTCTCTCTCTCTCTCTCTCTCTCTCTCTC
>NW_017731375.1:1011267-1084723 GCF_001890085.2 Hipposideros armiger | reverse complement strand
CTCTCTCTCTCTCTCTCTCTTTCCCTCTCTCCTCTCTCCCTCCCTCCCTCCCTCCCTCCCTCTCTCTCTCTCTCTCTCCCAGATCTTCCCCTAACCATGTCTATCTCCTGATCTCAGCTTAAATGCACCTCCTGAGACTCTTTCCTTGACCTTCCCATCTGACATACGTCTTCTGCCCCCATTCACTTTATACCACAAGACCATGCTTGGCTGCATTTATCCTCTGTCCACATTGGCTTTTACGTTCATTTCCTCTCTATCTCATTTCATGAAAACGTGAGCTGTACGCCAACGAGTATCATGTCTATTTTCTTCACATCCAAATCTCAGTGGCTTCAGCAGAACCTAGTTCATAGTAGGAGATGAATAAATATGTGTCAAGCTAATGTATGAATATCATGACAAGGCAACCTCTCTTTTGTGCAGCTAAGCAGAATCTACTATGTTGGCGACCACAACGAAAATACAGAGGAACCCTAAGACTTGGAACTCATAGCCAGTGTCACGTAGTAACTGTCTTCAGCAATGCAGGGGCTACCTCCTCGGCTAGAGCCAAAGAGACACCAGTTGACAAAATGACTCATTGTAAATGTGGCACTGTGACCTCTGAAGACACAACTGCAGTGAAACTATACCTAGGACACTTGTTAACAATGCAAAGGGAAGAGCTAGACACACAGGTAGCAAAGCACTTCATTTTTTTCTTTAATGCATGAATGAAAAAACTATGAAATATGTAAAGATACTGAATTGGTAGCATTGCATTTTCTGTAAAATATTTCTAACCTACTATAACTATTTTAAATATATCCTTTCAGGTTCAATATGATATTTCTTACAAATGCTTTGGAAGATATATATATATATATATATATATATATATATATATATATATTTTTTTTTTTTTCCTTCTTCTTCATATCCTTCTTCCCAGCATCACGGAAGGCTTCAGGATACAAAGGGAACTGTGGTGATTTTCCTACTAATTAGTTGCTCTTATTAAAAAGAGCAAGATAATTGATTTTAGGATGCACTACCCCTTATTAAGAGCTAATTAAGCTGTATATCAAAGACTAATTAAATGGCATTATTCCACCTCACTGATGAGTCTTGATGCCTGGTGAATAGATTTGGGTGGTGGATGAATACTCTTGGAATAGATTTCGCAGCCAGACAGATAAATATAGACCAAGAAGCTGAGTAAAGGGAATTTTCGATTATCTACACCTAACCAACTTATTGGTATTTCTTCAGCCTGACAGTTTGAAATGCACCAGATGAAACATTTTAATACAAACTCAGCACTGTGGTAGGGAACAATGAAAGAGCTTCTTTGGGAAACTGAAAATTTAAATATGCCATTAATCCTTCTTATGAATGGTGAACTGGAGAACTGGAAGCATTTTATTTTATGTTTATTTTTTTGGCTTCTTTTGAGGAGTCAAGCTACACCAACTTGAAGAGCCTCAGATAAGAGCTCAACGGCTCTAGGAAAGAATATCTCAAAACCTGAGATCATTTTTAAAGTTGCCAGTCACAGTCTCTGCTAAGTCATTCTTTGGATCTCAGGGAGAAGAAAGGGGAGAGGAAAGAGCATATTATCATGGTGAGGAATTTGAATATAGTATGAGCCCAGAGATTGATTGGGCTGTAGCCCAGCCAAATAGAAAATGCCCTTTGAAAATATTTGGAGAGTCAGAGCTATTAATAAGATAAATGTTTTTCGGAATTTTATTCTACACCAGAAATGGATGTTTTCAACAGCAAATCAATCTCTGATAAGTCAATATTTTATTTGACAAAGAAGATCATATACCAGCCTTTCAAATGTTATGTAAATCCATGCGCTATTTTAATCCCATCAAGCTGACCTTGTACTACCAAGGCTGTGCCTTCAAGGCAGTGTCATTGTGACAACAGAAACTCATCATTCCATTTAATCAAGGAGGTCATGACATCCTAGGATTACTGTGGGTAGTCTCTCAAATACATTGGTGCTTCATAATGCAAAAGCTTTTGAATAAATCACAAGATATTTGCAGAAAGTAATGATTTCACTATACAGCTGGGCTCTATTTGATTGTCTTTAATAGTTACCTTCACTGGCAGTATAATAATTTGCAAACAATAACATCAGTCATATGTCACTTTTGCACTCATTACAGGCCAAGGTGTAACCCCCAGAACCAATAATCTATACAACTAAATATCTAAATTAAACGTCACTCTGTTCTAAGTGCAGGTTACTCATTTGAAACTGAACTTTTGCAACTATAACATGTATTTTGAATTACCTGAAGGACATCTACCCTTGAACTTTTTGCATTCATATGCACAGAAGTGGAAATAGATGCAACACCGCTAAGAAAAGCTGTGCAAATGGAGAACTGAAATCTCTGTTACAGGGAAATGAGTAAACAATTTATTTTTAGCTATCTTTACAGAACTCATGGGCAGGGGATAAAGGCTTTGACTCAAGTATTTCAAGGCGCTTTGTTTGATTTAATAGAATTTATAATGTTTAGATTACCTTCCAGATGGAGCTTCTAGTTCCTTTTTCATTTCATATAAAATTATGGATTTTAACATAATTTTGGATAATTACACACTGCACATGATTGCTGAAAAACAATCAATTAGTGACAACCATAATTTTTTCTTTTGTTTTGCCTTCCATGCTTATTTTTTCTAATAGAGGTGGAACAGGAAGGAAGAGTGAGGATGGGGGTTTAATTAATCTCTTGTGTTTTGTGCCACAATGAGAACAAATCTTTCATGAGCCTAAATTTTGAATCCATAAATCTAAAAATCTAATCAACGGCATTAATAAAAGAGTGCTGAGACACATTCATTACGTTCTTTGAAATCCTTAAAAAAATACTATCGATACAGAAGAAATATCAAGGGATCACGGAAGACAATGGCCCTCACAGAAATTTTAAGGTGATAAGGAAATAAAGGACACTTTATTACAATTGCAGACAACCAGTCCTCTGACAATTGGATCACAGTCATTAACCTGAACACAGCCTTCTCTAACTGCCCAGGAAATGACTGGTATGCGTTAACCTTGCATCTGGGCTCATTTGGAAACAAAGTCTCAAGATACTAAGAAAAACCATTTTTTTTTATTTTTATTGCACAGCACACCACCATACCTCAGTGTTAAACACAGAGCAGTCCTTTCCGTAGATGATATATTAGACGATGGGACAGAGCTTTACAATTTTGACCTATGCTTTAAAGTACAATGCTATCCCAGAGCATTAACAATGGATAGTGTCAAATCAAATTAGCTAATCAACATATGCTTTGCTTCAGGAAAAGTGACTTTCATTTATGTGCAATTTGGAAAGTCTGCATGTCCAAGTAACAATCAAAGTAGAATGTGCATGATCTTATTGCCACTGGCTCCCACTTGGTGGCAGAGACAGATGACAGCAGCGTTTGTGTCTGATTTGGGGGTTTGTGACCAAACAATTGTCAATTCAGCAAATGCAAATATTCATAAGCCTCAGTGATAGTAACTTGAGTGGGTGCATGCCCCCATCTCTGAGACTTGAAGCGACTTGAAACAAGTAACCAAACTATAAAAACGAAAAGATAGGATATTAGAAATGCACTTTCATTTTTCTATTTTTAATTGCTGAGTAGAATGATACTATTTCTTTATATTGTGTGAGACATCTATTCTAGACACAGGCTCCTTTGTAAATTCTTCTTTAATCTTTTCCTTTCTTTTATTTTTAATTACTTATTTCTCCTATTATTGAACTATGAAGTTGAATTTTAAAAAGCTAGAAAACAAATGTTCCTTTAGCAGACATAGTAATACCAAAACCTCTTTAAAATATGAATTTTTACCTTTGTCGCCTTTCCAAAATTCGTTAACAGTTACTCCTCTTTCCTCCCTGGTGATATCTTGTTTATTTAGGTATACACAGTGTCTTCCATCATGACTGCTGATCTCAAAGAATTCATGGTCTTTGTTGCATAATGCAAAGCCTTGCATACTGTATGTGATTAATAATCATTTATTGATTGAATGACTGAATGAACACAAAACTTGCTATAGTCAGTAACAGATAATACAAAATGAATTTTTAAAGCTGCTTAGCATTGTCTATAATTAGGCTAAGCATTTACTTATTTTCGGGACCATGAGAAGCATTACAAATTTATCCTACAGCTCAGATGTTTTCATTTTTTTTTTGAATGGGACCCATGGTGCAAAACAGATTTTGCATCACGACCCCCTACAGCAGCGGTTCTCAACCTGTGGGTCGCGACCCCTTTGGGGGTCAAACGACCCTTTCACATGGGTCGCCTAAGACTATCGGAAAACAAAATGATATTTACATTACGATTCATAACAGTAGCAAAATTACAGTTATAGAGTAGCAACGAAAATAATTTTATGGTTGGGGGGGTCACCACAACATGAGGAACTGTATTAAGGGGCCGTGGCATTAGGAAGGTTGAGAACCGCTGGACTACAGGAACACACACATATCTACACACGTGCGTCTATACAGATACACACACACATTAAAGCAATATGGTGAGCAAAACTCTAAAATGACTCCCGATGAGTCATGCCTTTGTATAATCCCCTCCCCTTGGTAGGGGCAACTTCTGTGGATATGACAGGATGCTACTCCTTCATTAGTTTACATTCTATACAGAGGTAAAAGTAAAAAGTTCTCAGATGCTAATAAAACCTCTAGCCCCTAATCAGTTGGATTTAAGTTAATCAAAAGTGAGATCAGTTTGGTTGGGCCTAACCTAATCAGGGGATCCCCTTAAAAGAGGATTTAGAGATTAGACATAAAGAAGTAGCAGAACCTCTTCTGCTGCTCTAAAGAAGCAACATACTGTTAGTTCTACATCTGGAAGAAAATTGGATCTTCACCAACCACATGATCTCGGAACATAAAGGGTTCTGGTACCAATTCCAGTGTGGGGGAATTCTCCCCACACCACCAAGCAACTTTCCAAACACCAGCTGGGCGCCCTACTGTTCAACTCAATTCTGACATCATCTACATGGAGATAACCTCAGTTTCCACAGGTTAAGGGCTCAGTCCTACAAGACTGACATGCCACACACACACACTTCTGATGGCAGTTGCGAGCCCAGGTTGTCACCTGTGCTTCCGACCAACTGGCTACAGAATGGAGGTTCCCATGACTCCCTCCTTGGACTTCAGATGGCAGTCACAAGTCCAGGTTATTATTACCTATACTTCTGACCAACTGGCTATAAATCAGAGATTCCGATGACTCCCTCCTTGGGGGGGTGATTAATTTCCTAGAGCACAGAACTCAAGAAACCCATTTACTCACTAGATTACCAGTTATTATAAAATAATATAACTCAGATGGAAGAGATGCATAGGGAAAAGTACGGGGAAAGGGCCAGGTGCTCTCATGTTCTGTCCAGGTGCATGACTTTTCAGGAATCTCCACATGTCCACCAACCTCAGGACTCTCAGAACCCAGTCATTTTGGGTCTTTATAAAGGCTTTATTACATGGACATGATTGATTAAATCACTGACCATTGGAAACTGAGTCAACCTCCAGCCCTCCCCCATCCCAGGGGGTGGGTGGGGGGCTTGAGGGGTGAGGGGAGGGGTGTGGGCGTAAAAATTCTAACCCTCTAATCACATGGTTGGTTCTCCTGAACACCAGTCCCCATCCTTAGGGGCAGTCCAAAAGTCACCTCATTAACATAACAAAAAACTTTGTCATTCTTATCACTTAGGAAATTCCAAGGGTTTAGGAGCTCTGTGCTAGCAACAGGAAAACCAAATATATATTTCTTATTATAAATCACAGTATCACAGAAAAGAACCCTTAGACTAAGATAAGACTCAACACCCCTTGCCACACCCCGAAAAGAAGATCCAGCTAACTTGTGCCCCAACACTCAACCTATGGAAACTGTGAGATAATTAAAACTGTTTCAAGCCTCTAAGTTTGTGGTTAACTTGTTACAGAGCAATAAAAAACTAATACAATCCAACCTCATTTTTCTTTTTCAAATAGTGCTGATCATAGTCAACTAAATTGATAGCATGTCAAATAAATATGGTTCACAACCCACATTTTGAAAATCGCATTTATATCTTACGACCGTCTTTCCCATGATGTCAGGATATCTATCAATAGAGGAACATACTTTTGAGTTAAATATTTCTGTGTACAGAAACTCTCCTAAACATTAAGATGCAATATCAACCATTGACACCCTTAGTTATCTATTCATTTGCTCATTTCCTAAACATTTATTGCATGGCAACTATAAACCTGATATGTACTTGGCTTTGGTCCACAGTGGTGAACAAAATATATATGATTCTTACCCTTCAGAACTTAAAGTCTGAGGGCTGGAGGCATAGATAAAAACAAACGGACAAAAACAAATACATAGTTACAATCACTCAATAAGTATATATTAGGCACTATTTCAACTATTGAACACGTATTTATTTTGGGAGGTTAATCATGGGACAAATAAAGATGAACACTATATATAGTCCATATTTTGAAGGGCCACAATATCTATTTATTCGTAAATAAATAAGTACTCCATGATAGTTATGTACGTGAGAACAAAACCTAGAGAATAGAATAACAAACTACCTCAGGAAATCAGGGCAAGCTTCAGAGAAGAGGTGACATTTTACGTGGAACCTGTGGGTGGGAGGGGCCTGCAACATATCTCTGGGTGTGGAAGAACTGTCCCTATTTTTTGTCACACTTTATTAAAAGAGCTTGCTAAGAAATCTGGGTATTGAAGCAATTAAAATTATTGAAGATCAAAAAAAAAGTATGACATAAAATTATAAATTTCCAAAACACAAATTGAATTACATGAACTTGGTACTACCCACAGCATGTAGCTCAGTAACAAGTCAGTTAAGTTCTGCAGGAGTAGAGGTGTGGGGGGAGATGAAAAATTAGTCCTGACATTTTGCATATTCTTGAAATAAGGACTGAAGTAGAAAACTTGAACCAAACGGAAGGAAATAATTCTAATTAACTGGATGGGAAGAATCCAAGCAGGATTTTAGATATATTTCAAAGAATGGTCCTAAATCTAGAATTTATACTCAACTTTGTATAACATGCTACTCTAGAGCCCAGTCTGGATGGACCCATTACTGCTAAAAAAGTCACCCCCCTTCTGCTATGGTCTACCATTTTTAACATAGCAAAAGCTGGGAAATGAAGAGTAACCACAGAAACAAGGCCAAAATGAATATCACACAGTTTATGAAATTTACTTATAGGGATCTATCTGTTCCTTAGATCCATTTTAGAACTGATTTATCCTTGTTTTACACACAATTCTAATGCGCTATCTTGTTTGCTTTTCTAACCTAGGAAAAGTTAGAAACACTTCATTGTGCCTTTCAAACTATGATTTATTTCCAATGCATAGAAAAATATGAATTAGTTTTGCATTTGGCCAAGGGACTGCTCTCCCCAAGAGAAAATGGGGTCTTATGAAGAATTCTATAATCATTATCACCTCCAGAAATGTTACTATGCAACGTTACCGATACGCTTTTGTTTAGGTTTTAATAATGTTTAGAGGGTTTTCTAGCTTATTGACTTTTTAAAGAGGCACTATTTTTTTTAAAGAGAAGGTGGAAGAATACCAGTTCCAAAGCATGACTGTGTAAATAATTCACATCATAAGACTAGCCGTTGAAAGCTTAACTGAGGCTCTACTGTCTCCTCCACAGACCAAAGGCAATTCTAAAAAAAACACAGCAAGGGCCGGCCGAGTGGCGCGATGGTTAAGAACTCGCTTGGGATGCCAGAGGGCCCCGGTTCGGATCCCACATATGAGGGCCAGTGACACTGCCCTCCACAGCTAAGATGCTGAACAACAGCTCAACCTGGAGCTGGGCCGCCATGAGTCGCCGGCGACGGCGTGGGCTGCAGTCCCTGTGGCAGTGGATTGCCATGGGCTACCGTGTGTGGCCAGCAGCCAGCGTGAGCGGCCAGCAGCCGCAGTGAGCGGCCGTCCAGAAAGCCGGCGACTGATCTGCCTCGCCAGAGAAGAGCGCAATGATGGTGCCAACTTGGGCCAGTGAAGCAACGTCCTCCACAACTAGATTGAAGAACAAAACGACAGCAACTTGTCTGTTCCCCTTTCCTCAATTCCCCAATAAAAATCTTTAAAAAAAAAAAAAAAAAACACAGCAAGATGCTTATAGGTTTGAGTATAATGATTGCTAACATTCAAACATGTTCAAAACGGCTAAATTAGACCTCTAACATGCCAATGTTCAGAATTTTGCCCTCGATCAAGAGATGTGTAGCTAAACCTGAATTTCTCTTTTAAAGTAACCCCGAGTTGCTCGTGGCTTCAGGATCATGATTCATCTGATGTTTTAAGCAGATTTTCATTACCAAGAAATGCAAATATTGATTATGAAAAAGTGAAAGCATTAATATTTCAATTTGCAGTGCTCTGTCTATATGAAATTAATCATTCAGACCGTCTTATTCTATTTCACCATAGTATTTTCATAATAAATGTTAAATTCGTATAGCTTACTCTGAATTTAAATAAATGTAAGCTGTGTAAAAGTGGTTACAGAAACTTTTTTTTTTCCTTCAGTCTTTAAGCATCAGTTCACGGATCAAGGCAAAACAGGATCCAAGCTCATATCAGACCCGTTTACATCTTTGGAATCATCCAACTGAACATCAATCCTCTTCCCTCTGTCACTAAGTGAACCTCGAACTTGGGTTCCTAACATGGAGGCAGGTCCCTTGAAGAAGGCACGTTGTGTTTGTTGTTGATTGTTTTTCCTTTTGGTCTCTCCTATTCTCTTCTAGTTCTAGCTGTCCTGGGTTGCAGACTAGGAGAAGGGGCGACAGAGACATCAGGCTGACTTCGATAAGGAGATACCTCACGTAGTGTTCTCGCTTGCTTCTGTCTGACTGCTGCCCACGGCCTCTGCAGGTATGCAGTTTTCACGTGTTTGCTCTCACTCTGCATGGCTCTGCTCAACCTCGTGGCCCTGTCGCAAAACTCATGATTCTGTAACTCCGCAAGGATCTAGACAGGAGGCGAGATACCGACCTCTCCTCTAACGTTGCCTGTCATTTACTTTAAAATACTTCAGTATAGACAGTGGATATAATGGCCTGTGCTCTGAATTCACTCTCTAGGAAATGGCAGTTTACATTTGATTTACTCTAATCACAAATGCAGAGCCCAGTGGAGGTTATACAGCATGGATGGTTTCATTCCGGGGTCTACAGATTCCTAAGAAAAGTATTTTTTAAATATCTATGTCTAATTCTTCACTAGACGGTTTTTAAACTAGGATCAAGTATACGAAAATAAATTTTCACTTAAAAAAACAGTGAAGTTTAAAATATGGGAGTGACTAAAACATCTGCCCCTGCCTGAATGAGTCTGGTCACCCTGGCAGAGTAACACACTTACAGAAATATCTTGAGTCCATGCCAGCCATCATTCTCTCCTGCCCTTCCCTCCATTTCAAACTTATTGAAAGATGCTGTTCCTTGATTAGATTAGAAAATGAGGCAATCATGCCATCAGAATGTTGTTGCAAACTTTCATGCAACCACTTGTCAAAGTACCCAATAGCCAGACTGGGGCTTCCTTGAGCTTACAGGAAGAAGTCAACTGACTGTCTTTCTGTCTGCTTGCTAATAAACGTTTGCAGGAGTTGTGAAATCTGTTCCAGGCATATAATACGTGTTCAGTAACATTTATGGAAAAAAAACAAACAAAAAAATTGCATAGGAAACTAAGAACATACTATTTATAATTTGCAAAAGAGGAAAGGAGGCTAGACTGGGAGTTGAGCAATCAGAAACATGTATTTATAACGTGGGGGTCTAATAGAAAGAGAAAACTGGCTGTGGAGAGCAGCTAGCTGAATAAGTAGGTAAGTGAACCGTTTCATTGTTGCTTATGTGAGTTAGGAATGGTTGCAGGGCTTATCCACCATTCTCTTTACATTCTTAACCTCTTCTTGGAACTGGAAATAATACCCGTCTTATAGCACATTCCAGGGGACACCACGTTAAGTATCTCCCTTGAGCCCAATTACAACTTCTTCCCAATCGGGGCCCTGTGACTCTCATGAAGTCATAGAATCTTGAGGGAAAAACAGCTGCAGCAGCAGCTGTAATGCTGAATAGAACCTTAAGTAAGTAGCCTAGAAGGCCACTGAACAATGAATTATAATAAACCCACTATAATTAGTAATGAAAGCCTTAAAATAACTATACTCATGAGATACTATTGGTCATATCCTTGCTGTGTTCTAGAAATAATAGAATCATTTTTATACCAATGTAACTACAATGGTAATTAAAAGCTGATTTAGGATCAAAGGTTGATCCTAAAACTTCAAGGTTGTAAATGTAAGTAGCTGGATTGGGAAGTGTACATATTTTGATTATTTCACATCTTCACCTTCTTAAACAAAAATAAACTGAGTAAAATCAGCTGATAGGTAAAGTAAATCACTCAAGCAACACAAACATATATTTTTTTTTGTCTCTAAAATCTTCTGGGGGAAGAGAGGACACAAAGCGGTATAAGAAAAAAAAAGGCCATTCACAATGTGTTTTCTATCTGCATAGAGAACATTTTCATGGCTAATCTCCATGATGTAAGACATGAAAGAAATTTGGAAGTGATGGTGAATAATACAGGTACAAGTAGTAGGATGATGCCAAATGGAAGAAGTGAGATTTGGTTAGGCCCAGAAAGTTTCCACGTGTTGCTGTGTCGTATCCATATCTATTCATTGTTGTAGTTTTCTCACTGTTTCATAATCATTTATTGTTGTAGATTTAAAAAATCGCTTACTTGATCAAGTCATCATCTCTAGATACGAGCACAAACTCAGAGCAGTGAGAATGCATCAACATCATTAAAGGCAAGGCATTGGTACTGGAAATAGTGACCGAAACGAAGATATATTGGTCTTCATGGAGTCCACAGTCCAGCTAGAGAGACAAACATTAATCCACGAATGACAGAAATCTATGCACGATTTCTAGAGGGGCATGAAAGGTGAAGGAAGAAAGAATTAGCCTCATCAGGGGAAGGTGAGAGAGGTAGTCAGAGCATGACTCCCTGAAAAAGAGCCCTTTTGCTGAGATCTGAAGGATGACCAGGAGGTGATCACGGGGCAATGAGGAGAGGGGAAAGCAGAAAGGGGGGTGAGGACGGAGAAGCAGAGCGATTTCTACCGTTGCAACCCAGTTCCATGGCTAAAGGTGAACCACTCTGCAGAGGGGTGAGCCTGATGGCAGGAAAAGACACCCAACACCAATGACCACATGGCTCTGTAGACAGAAAAAGTCTCTTCCTGTCCTGGCTGTCAGGGAAACATGAAATAAAGCAGAACAAACATGCCAGCAGACTCAGGGGGAAATGGAGCACTTGACAGGAAAAGATGATGACATGATCATGCTATTTAACAGAAAGAATTAAATAAAAAGTGAATGAACAAACGAATGAATGAATAAGTGAGTCATACCCAAACATGAACTGAGGCATTGTTACGAGGCCTACAAGCATCATGGGTAGATCAAAGAATACCACTCCTCAAAGAAGACCCTTGGATTTGAATTTTAACTTATAACGCGATCCTATCCGTAGTTCCCTATTCATCAAATATTTTTATATGATACAGGCATATGGCTTTGAAAGCAATATTCTTCTATTATCTGGCATCCAAAGAATCTTATGCTTCAGATTACTTTTTTGCCTGAACGCCAAAGGAAACTCTTCTAATGATATTCTCACTGATGTCAAAGAATGCACTGTTTTAATTCATTCCAGCTCTGACAATTTGTGCTTGTTTCTCGTCTCCATGAGTGCACCTTCTGCTTGTGGTCGCCCGATTCCCAACATGGGTCACCCACTGTCATGATGTGACCCAAGATCCCTGAGTTTTTGACTTTTGCCTTTTGACCTCTTCCATTTCTTACCCTGAGAGCCTACTCTCTTTGGCTTCTGACCTAAGCTTTCCTCATTAGCAGGCACTAATGAGTACTTAGGTCAAAGCAGAAAGAACACCAGCTCACACCGCTACCTCTCTTGGAACTTATGTCCTGCCAGGCCTGCTGTCCAACTCCAAGAATAAGGGGATCAAAATAAATGTACAGACTTGCACAAATAGAAGGTTCTACTTTGGATATGCCTTACTAACAGAGCAAGTACCCATAGCATTTGAGTCAAATTTCTACCCCTTTTCACTGGATCCTCTATGTAGTGGTTCTCAACCTTCCTAATGCCGCGACCCCTCAATACAGTTCCTCATGTTGTGTTACCCCAACCATAAAATTATTTTCGTTGCTACTCTATAACTGTAATTTTGCTACTGTTATGAATTGTAATGTAAAAATCTTTTTGTTTTCCGATGGTCTTAGGCGACCCCTGTGAAAGGGTTGTTCGACGCCCAAAGGGGTTGTGACCCACAGGTTGAGAACCGCTGCTCTATAGGGTTACTGGAATCCTATGAATAGCCAATATATTTAAAGCCTTTCTTATGTTTTGACTGCAGGCTTTCCATGTGTTTTCGGAATTAACCTTGATAACAAGCTCATAAAATGGCTCCTACTATAATTCCCATTTTACAGGTTGGGAGACTGTAACTTGAAGATGTTACGTAACTTGCTAAAATTATACAGTAGGAAAAATTCATCTCAAGTTAGACAGAATTCATCTCAAGCCTGTATTGTTCTAAAGCCCTCACTCTTACCTACCAGCTAGTGTCACCCAGGAAAGAAGAAAGTGAAAAACGTGTTTCTCCATGCAATCTACTATGCTTTATTCTTAGGTTAAAAAAAAAGATACAATTCATGTCATCATATGAAAACAGGATGTTTTCACACAAAGCTTTCATGAATGAGTTGACATTTTAATTATTATTATACCAGCTACTTAAGTGATGAATTACAACCTTAATTTCTCCCACAGATTATTTTGGGATTGACATAATGACAAACAGCAGGCCAGCTGTTCAAATTTAAAATCACCAATTCTTCAGCATCTAAAACCAAGTTTCACCTTAACACATTCTACTGAATTTTAGTGTCACAGCTAACTTTTCTCACTCCTGAGTGAATTGTCTTTCTGTCTCTAAACATGAGGGGGAAAATGTGTATTTCCAAACAAGATGTTGTAAAATTTGCAGAATATTGAAAATTCTGCTTCAAGGCTGACAAACTCAGTTTCTTTAATAATTCAAACCTCTGTCTTCGTAGGTGGGCTTCACAATTGCAATGAAAAGTTAGGAAGCATGGGGCTGCCTGCCTTCCCCAGGAAGCAAACTCTTCCTGGCATACCAATCAGAATGCTCCCTCTTTGTCTGGATAGATCAATAAGACCCTTGCCGCCAAAGTATCTATCCAACAGAGGACTCTATTTCAGAATTCACCCATGAAATGTCTTCAAACACAGCAGCTGATATTATCTACAACTCATCAATTTCTTAGCTCCTCTGACCTTAGCTTACATGTACCTAATATCAAGTGTTCTTATACCAAGTCTTTTATGTTATAGCAATTTCCTTTGGGATTTTATTTCAGTAAGTAAAATGCTCTTTGGGAACTATTTAATTTCTCTTCAGCTTGTTCTTTTTTTTCCTAGCAAGTCTCCCTGCCCCCCCCCCAAATCCCACAGACTTGTCATTTTTTTACAGTTGAAGTATCAGTTTTATCATAAAATTTATTCTCTGTAGGCATGAACAAGCAAAACCAAAGTGAAAGGAATGAAATGGAAAACAAAACAAAACAAACAAAAAAAACCCTGGAAATCTCTAGAAAGCATACATAGACACAAGCAACCTATCTTGTATTAAAAACAAAAAGCCCAAAAAAGCCCATCAAAACCCATGCACGCACAAAAATACACAAATGTCTCATGTCACAGGTTCAAGTCAAACATTCCCATGTGTTTATTAAAAAGCAAAATGAATGATAATAGAACATGATAAATTCCTTTTAGTTGTAAGATTGTTTATAATTTTCCCAGAGCTGTTACCCATGCTATCTCATTGCCTTTTTAAAACCTCTGAACAAATCTAATGCAATGTGCCATTTGCCTCGGTACTTTGTTGTGTCTCTGTTTTATGGAAGAAAACTGTAAACAAGGTTAGATGCGCAAATAAGCAAAGCACACCACTTACTAAATAGAGAAAAAGCATCCACGAAGACAGCAAAGAACTCGAGTTTCGAAAAAGCACATAATTAACTATGGCTTGGAACTCCTCCAAAATCTCATTCACCAACTGGCTAACACTTAGGCTGAACCACACTGGGTGACAGGAAGAACTCACAGGGTGAGAATTGCCTGTGCTGAGACAGTCACATTAGAGCAAGTCGGCTCTCCCTCCAATATGCAGACTCTTCCAGTCCAAAACTCTAATACATACACCAAAGGAAAAGGACCCATGGTCATGTGGTCATTCAACAAAATAGCCAACTCAAGCTGGTTGCTTGGGTTGAAAAGCCAGATGACACTAGTAAAACAATGTGAACACATTCAATTGAAACTTGACTGAGTCATATGTTACCAGTGAGAGTGCCCCCCCCCCCCTTTTAAGTTTTCTTTCCTATAGAAATGTTAAGTCTCCTCCCTAGTTTCTTAGCCCCTGGCTTTTGTTTATTTTGCTTACTCTTCTCTCTTCTCAACAGTCGGTGAAGCCTAGAATTCTCCTTTCCCCCCTCCCCCTTCTTGATTGCTTTGTAAATCAGTTTCTGAATACTAAACAATAGAAGTCTCCCACCCCTGCTTCAGATAACTACTTGAAAGCCTCTGACTTCCTAATACCCCCAGGCCAGTAAGCTAAATGCAAAACCCATTCTGGGTCCAGACAACTGATGCCACCTGAGTGACAGGCTGAATGGCCACAGGCTTCATGAGAACTAACAGATTTATTAATTGAAATCTATTTTTCCTCATTCAGGGACCTTGGGGATACAGAGGATATCCCAACAAGATTGCCAGTCACAACCAAAGAAGCCAACAGGGTCTTCCAGGCAGAACTCAAGACCTCTTCCTCTCTTCTGAGATCAGCTAGGGTGAGAGTTCCATGAATTCCCCAATAGGCAGGGACAGCTCTACACCCCTGCCCAGCAGGAAGCAGATACAGAAGAAAAGACCTCCTGTCCCTCAACTTCCCATAGAGATTTTATGGGGATCACGTCTCTCAAGGGGAAAACAAGGCAGGCAGTTGGAGGCAGGCATTGGGTCTATGCATTCCTGCAAGTCCCACAGAGTGTGACCACCAAGGGGACATCCCCTCTCAACCCAAAACTTCTTTTCATTGTAACTATCTACCCCTGAAACAAATGGGTGCAAAATACCCAACTAGATCAGGCCAGTCACTCACACCTGCGCAGTACCTCTTGTCAATCACAGGTGCCAATCAAGTGGTCCCATACCCTTAGGGTAACAGCCCACTCTAGAGAAAGGGGATATCCAAGACCTGGGAAGTCCACCCTTTTTGGACCCCTTCTTTCTTTTTGAGCCTTTTGAGTCTCGCCTTTGCACGTGGCCCCCTCCAAACGCTTTGGAATGTAATTTCTCTTCTAATAATGGGCCCTTGAGCCATTCTCTACTGCTCGGGCCTATGTCTACTTCTTTGAAATGTACTATCTCTTTGAATAAATTACCTTTTGAGTACTTTACTCCCACCTCTCATTCAATTCTTTGCTCGAGTTGCCAAGGACCTGAACTCTGCACCGAGAAGGGCCCACTCTCTGACAACACATAGACGGGAGGTTTTCTATCTAGGGCTATATGTGAATATTGAGATATATATATATATATATATATATATATATATATATATATATATATTTTTTTTTTTAATTTTTCAGTTATCATTAGTTCACTGAAACAACTTTCTTTAAGCATGTACATGTCAGGTGCTGGGGGTTAAAAATGATTCAGACAATGTCTTTATTAGCTCACAGCTCCTGGTCTAGATGAAATCTATGAGTAGGAGAACTGTGATAAATGGTAAACTGAGAGTGTATAGATGCTCCTGATAACTCACTTAGCCTGGGAGGCAGGAAGACCAGCTGTTTGTTTTTTGTTGTTTTGTTTTTTGTTTTTGTTTTTCATAGACACAAGCAGCAAGGACATTTAGAATCCTAAAGACAAGAAAAATACCAAATGAGGCTGTTGATTTGTATATTCACTTAGAAACAATAATTCACAGATGCTTTGGTGAACACGGTAGCAACTCTATTGGTTTGTGATACACGTGCTGTCATTCCAGGGGATTACCTTTAGAAGAGCTTCAATAGGGGCTGCTCTCAAAACACCATGCAAAGTCGTCTGGATGTCTTCACTGAATCTGGGAGACAAGAAAAGCATTGGTTAAAGCTATCCATTTAGGACACAAAGGTAGCACTAAGAATAAGCGAGAAGCAAAATCCACACCCCAAAGATCTGCCCAGCGAGCACTGAGAGTGCCAGGGACAGAGGTGGATTAGCGGGTTTATCTCCGGTTTATCTCCGAAGTGACAGGTTCCTGCATTTCAGAAGCATCATGCTGGAGTGGGTGCTGCAAGACCTTTATATGAATAAAGCCAAGATCCCCATTCACTGGGAAATCTTGGGTTTCTTTTTTTGATCTAAACCTAGTTTGGAAATCCTACATTAACCCGACAGAGCCAGTTTCTCTTCAGTCTCAGTTGCTGTTTTCATGAGAATTTGAGCAGATTCTAAAACACTGGGCCTGTCATTATAACCATTAGCAAACATTTGCAAAGTAAACGTATTTTTAAAAACCACAAACCCAACTTAAAAAAAAACCCACCTCTAACTTTTAATAGTTCTGCTTTTCTCCTAAAGTTCACATGACGCAAGCTATTTCTCTCTCTGTTGGGTGACTTATGTATTTCATCACATATAGAGAGATAATCAAAAAGTCCTTATTTGTCTTGGGTTTAGACTTAATTCAATTCAGTGCAAAGGAATGAAATAGGCAAGCATTATGAAAGCTGCAAAACAAGACGTCATATATTGTGTCAATGTCCCGTGAGCATGACTTTACATTGGGTTCAGGCTTCCATGAGACTTTCAGAGAATTTACAACAAAAAACGATAGCACACTTATAAATCCCCTTCAATGTTGGTAGCACAAGTTAAAAATAACAACATCTGGGCCCTCTCCATACACAACCATGAGAATGAAGGTAACAAGGCAATATTTAGGAATATGTACAAGCTTAGAGAAATGTGATGCTTTTCTCAAGTTTCTGCATTGCTTTGGGACTTTTCTATGAGTTCTGATAGGCAATCAGATAAAAACTGTCAATTACGATAATTAGGAAAAAAACTTATTTATCAAAATCTAATATTGGAGCTCTAAAACTTTTCTCACTCCATTAGAATTTCTAGAACTATCATCCTACGATAAACACAGTGGAAATGTAAAGTCAGATGTTTTGGCCCCTTTTTCCAAGGTTACTGTACTCACTGCTAATTTTTAAAGAATGTCAGCTCTAGGGAGCTTTACTTCTTGAGTCTAGAATTTTATTTTTTTTTGGAAGGACCCTGAAACTCTCTGCACAGGATTCTGTTTTGATGGGCATGATCGCTCATTCTCTTTGCTTTTGAAAGGAAAATAACAATAATTAAGCACTTTAAAGCTTTCATTGATGAGTTTTGTTTTTTGTATTTTTTGTTTTTTAATCATCAGGCTCTTTGTAAATAGGACCTGATTACTATAACTAGTTTCATAATAATTATCAACTTCACAGGACACATTTTATACTCTGGAGTTACAATCTGCACAGAATCCCCTAAATCTTATTTATGGAGAAAATGATTGGTCATCAGAGTTTCCTAAATGGTGCTGTAAAGAAATACTGAACCCAGTAGAATGACAGCTTTCATTTACCAGAAGATATTAACATCCTGTCAATGTGATTTCCATCCAGAAGGTTTTCACTGAAATAATAAAAAATGAATGAAGGAAATCAAATGTAGTCATCTAGTTAAATATTCATTTTCTAATCTTTAGGGAGCTGTTTATTGTACTTTGAACACCTGGCCTTTAGTAGAACATGGTCTGGTTTTAAACTCGCTGTCATGCCACAGCAAATTCCAAGAAGACTGTAAGTTAAGCCCATCACTATGTGTTTAAAAATCCCAAATGACAAAGTGTCCTCAAACCAGGAACGATCTAAAAAAACTGTGATTCTAAGAAAAAAAATTTGTGATAGTCCTTTCAGGGCCTGAGCAAGTGAAGCTCCTAGGTACAACATTTAAGGAGGCATTCAATCATTCAGAGGTGCTGACACAGCACTTGCATGAAGCTGAGAGGAAGGTCCTTCTTAAATTTTCATCCTGGTCCCAGCCCTGAGTTCTCTGGCACCCCTGGTAGAGGTATTTAATTTAAAAGTCTTATTGATAAACATTAAGAGAACAACAACTAATATGTTTGATAAAATTGTGAGACGATAATTTCTCCACAATTGCAGCTTAACGAAGAAAACATGCATTTTGTTGTGCACTTGAGAAAAAAAGCAACGCCAAGATCTAAAGTAAGCAGAAGCGGTGAGAAAGGAGGCAAGCTGAGAAAAGGAGATGCTTGGCAGGGTGTTTCCTAACCTCATTCCCTTCCCGAGGACCGCACACTGGGGAGAAGCAGTCAGTGGTGCTAGGGAAAAACAAGTGTGATGGAATAAAACAAACAAACAAACAAACAAACAAAGCATCTGCTGGGTAAAGAGCTGAATCAAGAAGGCACAAGACTCAGTGCAACAAAACAAAACAAAAATCAGAGAACCTAGCTGGAAGGTGAAAAGGAAATGGTTACATACATTAGGACTTCAGCCCTTGGTTCAAATCTGAGCCTTGTCATATTAGGCAAACTTTGGATGCCAGTTAACTTCTCTGAAACATATTCCTCATCTATGAAGAAGAATGATAGAAATAAGAATCAATCAAAATCATAGCGATAGCAGCTGTACTAAAAAGGGCACCTCTGTGACGTGCAAGGCACTGTGAACAAGTGTTACCTCAGTATCTCTGGGAGTTAGGTATTGTCCCTGTTTTACCAAAATGGAAGTTCGTATGATAACATAAGACATATATACACACAGACATATAGACAGAGGGTGCCCAAAAATATATATACACATTTTAAGGAAAACTGTATTAAAATTGTAATATATATATTGATAACAAAAGATGAATACAAGTCACATTTGAGTTCTGCAATTACAAGAGGTGCTCAAAGTGGTTACTATCAGCATCCAGACACTTCTGATTATCGCGAACTACTGCTTGAGTAACACTGACCAAAGTGTCCACTTGTATACATTTTTTGGCAACCCCCCCATACAGAGATGATAACATAGTACATTAAGTTTTATACATACATATTGGAAGCTCCTAGCAAGGCATCGAGTTATGGAAGTTGAAGGATGAGTAACTATTATTCCGGTAAATTAAAAACCTATGTACTAAATGTCATTTTACAATAAACAAAAGTTTTAAAATTTTTGTATTTGGACTCTCTTAATTTATCAGTTTATCTTTTTCCAGATACCACCCATTCATGTGGAAAGAAGAAAGGCAAAGCACAGTCAACAAGCATTGTCACCAATCTCCCCCAAAAGGCATGACTAAATTTCGGGCTTTGGAAGAAGGCCCCAGTGAATTCCTCAATCCTCATAAAAACAGAATGTCACTGGAGTATTAGGTAGAAAGGGTAAAGAAGGGAGCAACCAGAGGCGATGGATTTCCGTAACAGCACGAATGAAATGCTAAGAAGCTGATAGGAGCTGTCAACTGAGAGCAAAGGCACCCACCCCTATCAGGGGCACGTCTAGATTCCAGGGGCAGGGATGGAAAAGAGAGCCAGGAGTTAAGCGAGGCCCCAGGATATGCCTGGCCTAGACACCTGTCTTTATGGGAACTGACACACTTCTTAGGAGTTGTGAGCTGACAAACAGAAAGGAAGTCCTTCAAATGGGGTGCGTGTTTGTGTCACACAGGTATCCTAACCTGCAGGTAACACTTCTGCATCACAGGAGTTTCAGGATTTAGCTGTAAGTGGACAGCTAAGTACCACTGAGAAACGTTGTCTCCTCTTTTTTCCCCCCCTCCATTTGGCTTTGCTAAACAAAGGGTGATGACTTGTCCACTCAAAAACAAAGCTTAAAGTCACAAAACCTGTTACCTATACATAGAGGCCAGAAACACAGAAATGTTTAAAGACAAACAAAACAGGACACAGTTTGAATTAGGAAGCATTATGGCTGGACAATTTCAACTTGCGCTTTTCTTCCAGAAATATGTTAGAGGAAACCCATTGCCATTTACTGTGCTGACTCCTATCAGGAAGCACGATGTCAAGAGGACACAGCTGATTAAAAATTATATATCCACCAGCCCTGTCCCCCCCCCTACTCTCTGGTAACCACTAAACTATTTTCTGTATCTATGAGATTTTGTTTCTTCATTTGTTTGTCTTGTTCCTTGGCTGTTTTCAGTTTTATATGCAACTGATTCTGGGTGGTGAACATACAATGTGAGATACAGATGATGTATCGGGTTGTCGGAAAAGTTATGACGAATTTTTGCAACGAAAACCATAGAAAAAATACGTCGTAACTTTTCTGACAACCTAATATTACAGAATAGTACACCTGAAACCTATGTAAGTTTACTAACAATTGTAATAAACTTTAATTGCAAAAAATTATATATCCATATTTTTCAATAGTAACCATTTCAGAAAACAAATAACATAGCTAAAAGCCAAAATCCCAGAGCAAATGGAAGCTTACCCCATTCTCATTCCCATTATGTAGGTGTTACTCTATTAGAAAATTCTAAAGGTGACGTCCAGACGTAAGAACCTGGAAGGTTCTTAATACAGATGTTGCCTTAGAAGGAAGCTAATGTCTCAACTGCTCACTCAGGTCTCAGCTCCCTGATGGAAGCCGTGCTCCTTTCTTTTTCTATGTAGTGAGAATGTATTTGGAATGGGCTTTATTTGGTTTACTAGGACTTTTTACACCTGAACCTCACCACCCACAGCCAAGCAGGTAGATGGTTGTGAATTTGAAGACAATGAGGGGACACAGTCCCATGAAACCTGACGTATCCTGACTCAAACGCTCTGGGTGGAGAAAGATAAATTGTAGGCGCCGATGTGTTATTGGCAGCAGGGCTGTCAGGGAGGAGGCTGACATCAACATCCTTGGGAGAGGAACAGGAATGGAAAGATTTGGAATATATTGTGAAGAAGCAACCAGTCTCACCTTAGAAATCACGGAAAACACAGGCCTTCTATGATCACCCCAGCAGAAAAGACTAAATCCGGTCACCTCTATCACATTACGCTGATCCTATCTTTTTTCCTAGCCTTTATAATTATGAAAATATCTTGTTAACTTGTTCTTTGTCTCTTCCACTAGAAAGTAACCTTGTAGAGAAGAGAATTCTGGATTTTCCACCCCTGTGTCTCTAGAACCAAAGAACAGTGTTTGTCACTATTAAACAATAAATAAAATGGAGAATATAGAAGTAACTATATCTTAAGTGGTATGACATATTTCAGTAAAAAGTTTACTATGATATGTTTAAAAAGCATACCTTTTAATATATTACACATAGAAGTACATGTAATATATAGAAATGGTTTGCATGATAATAAAATGAAAACCCACATGGCTACAGATGTCTTAAGAAATATAATATTGCTATTACCTTTGAAACTCTCTTCCACAAATGCAGGTCCAAGCCATATAAAGAACACAGATCCCCTTTTCTAAATATAATCTTTTCTTATTTTGCATGGTTTTTTTATTGACCAGATTTTCAAGAAGAAAAAAAAAATTAAACAACATGGTATACTGGCCAGAGCTATGGATCCAAATGTTTTTAATTATATGCCCCATCCATAAATCTTTTTGTGATATGCATTCATTATATAAATATTTATTGGTGAACTATATATATTTACTATAGTGCAGTATATTTTATACATTATAACACCTATAAGATAATGAAATGTACAAAGTATCCTTGTCAAAAAGATAAAATTAAAATATTTCATAAATTATATTTTTATATTAACTGCACAAAACTGATTTCTCATTTTTCTCATTAAAGGCATCACTAGATATGATCATTATTTGTTTTTCTGTTAAATGGAAGACGTACTATTATATCATATACCACTAATGAAGGCAAAATACTTCCAATTTAACTATCACATGCTACCCTTCAATTGTAAGGCACACCTATCATTTCAGAAATGTTACAATGCACATATTGTAACCAATGAAATGCAGTAATTTTTTTAAGGGAAAATCCAACTAAATATAGTTCATCAGTTTTGAAAACTATATTTTAAAAACTATAAAACAACATTTTATTGTAACAGCCTGGTTATAATGTTATTTTAATTATAATCTTGCTTTCATGGAAAGAGATACTTTACAAATGTAAGAAATAAAACATTGGATCATTTTTCAATCATAAAAACTTTTTAATCCAATCTACCATTTCTGTGAAAGGTTTTACTGTTGCACTTGCAAATTCTCGAGAAAAGATACACTTCACACAATTTTTACAAATGACATAAAATGCACTGAAGCTTTATATTTGGGAGATTTTAATACAGTTTCAATAATTCTGCATGTGTGTGTGTGTGTGTGTGCGTGTGTGTGTGTGCACGTGTAAGAAAGAGGAGAGCGATCTTAGACGTTTTTCTCCTCATAATTGACATCGTTTTCAGAATGGAACAATGAAAGCATTTTTAAGCATCCGTTTTCAAATGTTTTCTTCATATAGCACAAAAATAAGTCACTTTCACACTCAATGTTAAAGTGTCACCTTTACCTTTAAATATTCATTCTTAGTGGACAACTTAGCAGATATGGTCAAATCATAATGGTTTTAACTCATAATGAGCCTGATGAAGGCTATACAAGGAGGAGGAAGACAGCCAGTTCTGCCAGGTTCACTTGTGCTCATACCATCAATGTTATTTATCACCTTTATTTCCTTACAGGCATCTTTTAGTATCAGCTGCCCATTCTCTGAGTTTATCATATAATCATTTTTAACTAAAACTATAGCATCGTAGCATGTTGAAAATGACCCAAAAACGATGGTCCAACTGTCAACTGCTCCATAATGTGGAAAGCTTACTGCTCTCCAAATAGCCCATGAGCCACATAAGACACATCACCATCTGATACAGGCAATGAATATGGGCACCTTGTCAATGGATGTATTAAATCTTAGCAAAGCACCATTTCATTCTCATTTTAATGTAACGATAATTGTGAGCAGAAGTTCTAATGTTGCCTTCTGGACCCTCGTCAAAGGTCTGAGGTGTCCCTGGGCTGCTCACTCACTTTGTCGGATACCACGGAGCCAACCTTGGATTTTGAAATGGGTCCTAAAGGTTGCAAACTTAAGAGTCTACAGGGGCGAGTATAACAGTGTAGATGGGGAAAATGGGCTGGATTCTGGCAAACTGGGCAGTGAATGGCTCATGTAAGGAGGCAATTCCTATAGGCCTAGTATTCCGAAAACTGAATTTTAGTGAGAAACTGGATAGCCACATGTCTAAAGGAAAACTATCCACTTTGAAATGCTGGAAACAAATTCAAAGCTTTGCTAAACAGCTAGTAGACTAAACCAAATGCATTTGTGGGCTGAATTTATCCATGGGGCTGCCCATTCTTTTCTTATATCTAGATATAAAAGCAAGCATATGGAAAAAAAAAGAAACATAAAAGGCAAAAAACATGAAGAAGAAGAGGAGAAGGAAGGGGAGGAGAGAGGAGAAGAAACATATTCTGAGCAAAGTACTAAATTAATTACCATAATCAAGATAATTTATCTTGAAATAAGTATCATTTGTAAAGGTTTTTTTTCATTTTAATTAAGAATTTCCTCTAATAACATTAAAATTAAGGGAAAATTTCAAGAGGCTCTTAGAGGAGGCTGTCTTCTTTATCTTGGGCGGTAGATAGCTGATCCAGTGTACATATCAGGCAAAACGTTTCCTAAGATCACCACATAAGCACCAATTGTTCAATATTAACCATATATTAGACAGATTAGCTAACAAAATTCCTTCCCCCTTCCTGGATTCCTTCCTTCTTTCTTTCCTTCCCCCCCTTGCTCTATAGCCCCCCTCTTTCTATGTGAGTGAGAAAGGTTGTCTCTTAAAAGTTATTACTGGGGGTGACTGATTAGCTCAGTTGTTCAGAATGTGGTGCTGATAACACCAAGGTTACCGGTTCGATCCCCGCATGGGCCACTGTGAACTGCGCCCTCACAAGTTATTGCATGCAATGACTTCCTCCATACAGTTTCTTGAGTTGTATTTTGGAAATGACTGTATTGGAAGCAAAATCATGTAAAAAGATGATAAAATAAACTACCATAGTCATGCAAACTAATATTAATATAGACCAGGCTTACATGAGGTTTCAAAGCATGTGCTCTTTTTTTGGAGCTGATATTGTACATTGCTGCTTTATAAAAAGCACTCTTGCCAATAAATAATTTATTCATATTTTCATGTTGTCTTTGCAACACATTCATTATAACAGATTTGTGTTTTTGCCAATGCGTATTGGAACGTGGCCAACAAGAACTGTTCGTAAAAATACGACCTTCCTCATTTTTTTTTCCCAATGAGATGATGATGTAAAGAGAGAACCCAAATAATCTAAACAATGTTTAACACCTTTAGCATCTGTTGGAAAGCAAAAATGAAGACTAATGTTCTCCTAGATAGCTCATTCAATGTTTATCTTGATGACTAGAAAACAAGCAACCGAACAACCATTGAGCTGAATTACAATAAAATACACGTTTTTCAGAGAGAGGAGCACAAAATCAGTTTTCATTTGGCATGCTAAGTATGCTAGATTTGAACAGAATGTTACATATTCATTTCATTCATCATTTAAAGGCAGATAATCAGGAAGTCATTACGTGGTCTGCATTGGGCAGCTATTCGATTAGAGCATAATTGAGCACTCTGTAATTCAGCCAAAGCTGACAGGTTGGGAATGCATAATACCCATTCGAGGTATTGTGAAGGTGGGGAAAAGTATGGGGCAACCAGGATTGCTCATCAGAACAAGCCACTGGGATAAAAGAGAAGAGCAAAGAATAATAATAAAATTGTATTTACATTTCTTTCCTTTTTTTAGTTTTTTATTGTCCTGTTCAGTTAATTTTGCAAACCCACAGTTTATCACTTGTAGTAACTTATTTGGGAGATCATCCTTTACATGATGGGTCATGTTGGCATCCTTTTACAGTGCTCCAGACTGACTGTTCATAGATTCTTAGAAAGAAAGGTGGTAAATTAAGGCAACACACACACACACACACACACACACACACACACACACACACACACACACACCTGAATTTATCCAGGATTGTGTGAAGTGGGGAGCTGGGATTGGAAGTTAGAGCACAGAAGTGGATGATAAGACAGAGCTAAAACTGGCTCATAAGGCAAACAACAGATAGTCTTGCTATGGCTGTGGTTGGTGAGTGCAAGTATTTATTACCCTAGCATTTATATTGTGACAAATAGGTATTGTCAGCACACCTGCTTCTTTTAGGCATTGTCAATACATGGCAGACGTGGCTTTCCACCAGTCGATTCACTGTTCCCTGCTTGTCAAGTTCTTCCTTCCTAGTATACCTTTCAGCCTTCCTATCCGAATCCAAACGCAAGGTTGCAAACTGAAGGACACGTATTACACTGCAGCAAGGAACGTTAGGAGGTTTGAACATAAAATGTATTTGGCTGAAGAATTGGTAAATATTTACTAATTGTATCATTTTATTTTAGTTATATCAGGAACCACATGAGTGATTTCAGGAGGCAGAGGAATGAGAACTTTACCATTAGCATCTGTATCCGTTTCCTAGTGCTACCACAACAAAGTACCCCAGATTGGGCAGGTGAAAACAACACTAATTCATTCTCTCACAGTTCTGGGGGCTAGACCCCTGAAGGCAAGGTGTGGGCAGGACTGGCTCCTTCTGAGGGCTAATCAGTCCCATGCCTGTCTCCCAGCTTCTGCTGAGAGAGCCGTGTTCTTGGTGTCTCTGGGCTTGTTGTTGACACCACTCCAATCTCTGCCTGCATCTCCACATGGCATGTTCTCTGTCTGTGCCTTCATATAGCTGCCCTCTTATAAAGAACTCACTCCTACTGGATTAGGAGTCCACCCCACTACAGTGTGATCTCATCTTAACTTCATTAATTGCATCTGCAACAGTCCTAGTTCCAATGCAAGTCGCACCTGAGGCACCGGGCGTTAGAACGCCAAGCTACATTTTTGGGAAGACGTGATTCTGCTCCTAACAGCGTTGTCTAGGATTGCTGGGCCATGATAATAACAGAAAGCGGTCAACTTTTAGGTAGTCTTATTACCGTTTTCAAAGTCGCACTAGAAAATGCACCCCTTTATTGCCTGAACCTGAGAAAGATCACCCCACTGCCCGTTCATGATACCCACTGCTTTGACTTCCTCAAAAGACCTATTACTTCACAGGTAATACTGGGTGGTACACATGCCTAAAGAAATTCAAGTCTCATGACCACAAGAATAGAATCAGACAAGGGCAAAAGTGATAAAAGCCTCAACTAAGAAATAAGAGGACTTCCCTGTTGCCCTTTAATTAAGGATTCCCTCCCATGCTGTTGATATTATAAGGTATGTGTTCACATTCAAATAAGTATTAACAGGATCTGGTTCAAGATAGCAACGTAAGAGAATCCTGAATTTGCCTTCACCCATGAACAATCGATTCTACAGTTACATAGGTAGAGAACAACTTCCTCTGGAAAAAAAAAAAACAAAAAAAAAAACAAACACAAACCCTAAAAACTGGCTAACTTTTAGGCATGAGGGAAGGAGAGACGATCCACCTGGAAGAGGGTAAGAGAGGCCAGGACACAATCACAGGATAAACCCCACCTGCGGCCACGACCTCACCTGCGGCAGCTGCCAGCGTCAGGAGGGAACACAAAACTCAGCGATTCCCCCTGAGTAGTGAAGGGTTTGAACCCCACATCAGGCACCTCCTCTTTTTAAGACCTGCCCCTGAGAGGCCAGCACCCCAAAGCATCTAGCTTAGAAAATGAGTGGGGCTCGTGCGCACGAGAGCCACAGGCTCTGGCTCGGGAGCTGGGACTCACCGTCCACAGGGCCCAGCGTGGAAGCAGCGATGGAGGGGCTCCCGACTTTGTGCGGGGGTGACCCGTTTGCTTGTCGTGGAGCCTCGGCCTGAGGAGCCGGCGCCTGACTTAACGCACAGTTGGGGCCTGCTGGGTGCTCTGCGGGATGGAGACCGGCCACACTCGGGCTCCACCTTCCCAGGCGCCCTCTCCTGGAGGGACATGCGCGTTTGTGAGCTCTCTCTACCTGGGCGGAGCTTGAGGCCTCTGCGAAGCCTGGGATCACATGGGGAAGTTGTGGGCGGAAGAAAATGGAAACGCTGAGCCTACAAGCTCAAGAACTGCTTGGCCACTGTTGCGCCTTTCTTCTCGCATTGATACAGTTTCTGTAGCATAGAGTCTGTAACAGTATAACGGGGTGTTAAGGTGGAAGTTTCAGCCAAGAAGCCAGGAATATTAATAGCCAATTCCCAAGTGAGATGCTAAATAGCGATGCATAGTTTTCAAAGTCAGTTTCTGTGAATGTGTGAGCTAAGCCTAAATGTTAGTGTCTGTATCAAGGGTCCAAAAGTGCCTGTTGAAGAGCAGTATTTGTGACTTAAGTTATCGTCTATAATAAGGCCCATCTATACAAATTAGAGGACTGGGTGAAATGACCCTCACTTCAAGCTGAGTTGGGAGATGCTGCAATAAGACCGTGTCAGGGAGCTTAAGATGTGCCCTCCATGCCCAGGGACTGTGAGGATTGGGGTTGGACTCACACCTGCTGAATGATGGGGTCAGGAAGGGATGATGGCGTGGAAGAGCCTGGCTTCTGGGTCTGCCGGAATAAAGCATGTGTGATTTGTCCTTAGATCAGAGGGGACCCTCAAGTATGACAGAACTGGCACAGGTGTTCTTATGCCTTCTCCAAGGGACCATCGACAGCGGCAAGTGTTGCTCAGTTGATAGAAGCTGTAGTAAAAAAGCTGTAAAAGACAGGCTGGACAAGAGGGCATTTGTAGCATCAAGAATCCCGCCGGTGAAAGAGGACAGGGTAAGGGTAAGGAAGGTTTCTATGAAGAGTCCACAAAAGCACCCCATCAGAGAAAAAGATAAATTTAAGTTTCTGCCAGGAAATGTGAAGCCTGCTCCCAGATTTATCCGTAAAGAACTCTCTTGTGTGTTATCTTCCCTCCTCCCACCTCTCCATCCCTCTCAACACCTTTTACTGAAGGCATTTTCACCCATCAAAGATTCAGCCAGGAGGAGGTGAGAGAATATTCACATTTTATCAAATGTAGTGATTTTGGTTATTAAAAGATACATTCTAATTTCTAAATGAAAACTGCATTTGTAACTTGACAGAGCCATAGCTTTGTTTTCATTTTTATTTATTTATTTTTAAACCCAGAAAAAGAAAAAAAAAAGTCATGGTGCCTGCCTAAGTTTTCATACAGGAGCAGGAGAAGAAGTAAACTCTTTGAGCAAATTTAAAGAGAAAATAAGGCTCAAAAATAAAGTTGCTACGTGATTACAAATCCTATCTGTTCAATGAACTGGCTACACTTATGTCCATACATTTATTTTACTTCATCTTCCCTACTTGCCATTGCTCAATGGCAGAGATCATGAACTAGAAGTTCGTAGGGCTCCTCCTTGTCATTTTGTTAAGTTGTGGCTGCTTGCTAGTCATGGAGACAGCTATCACAGGTGGAAGAGATGGCAGAGAGGGCTTACTTCCCTATTTTTTCACTTCTACTGAGTATCAATTGTCCCCTTACAGCCGATTCTTAGACCACCCCCCCTGCATTAGCCTCTGACCCATTAGTCGAGAGAGTGCCTCGGAAAACTGAGGCCGGATGGAATGATATCTGTAAAGCTCTCTCGGGGGGCGTCTCGGCCTGACTGGGACCTGATGGAATGATATCAGCTGTCTCCCCTGGGAGGACATGTAATTATGTCTTGGGGCAATGTGGTGGAGTACGAAGGCATAGCATTTGCTGGAGTACATTGGGAAAAGGTCACTGGAAAAGGCCTTAAGGCGCACCAGTATACACGGTTAATGACTGACAGCACAGCAGTTTACTTCCTTGAAAAGAATCAATAAAAACCATGCGTTGACCCGATTCGGTGGCTCAGTCTATCTCTGAAGGCTGAGTCCCTTGGTCTCGCTCTTAAATCTTACTTTTGTCTCTAGTACTTATTCAATCTGCGCCGCCCCTCTCGTGTCCCATTTGCCCTTGCCACGCAGGACGTGACAATCAATAACACTCACTTGGCAGATAACGGTACTTACAAAGGGAACAATCAGAATTTTGGTAAGTTTTGCTGAGTATCCAGCATAAAAAGTAGAAAGATTTTAAAATCCGGTGCCTAGATTCTTCTCTTTGAGTTCTAGCTACAGTCCCCCATGATCAGCAATGCTTTCTCTATGATGGTTCTTCTGTTTTTTTTTATGTACATAACTTTTTGATGTACATAAAGAAACATTTTAGCCATTTGACTTTTTGCTTAGGGCTTTTAAGGATGATTTTATGATTAAGACATATGTTAAGGACAGATAAATACATTATTTTTAACTCTTTTTGTTATATGATTTATATAACTGAATATTTTTATGAACGCATGCTAGTTCTGGGAGAAGGATACATTGGATTTTAGTGGCATAATAAATGCCAAGAAAGTAGTAGCTGGAGGAACCTGGAATATTTAAATTCCAGGTTTAGGTGGGAAAAAAAATCACCTATTTTGTATTTTATTATTATTATCATCACCACCTCTTTTTGTACATTTTTGCCTCCCCAAATGAATTATGGGTTTGTGGGGTCAAAGACCATGCTGTACACTTTGTAAAGTCCTCTAGAAAGTAGGAAATTTCCTTGCGTACAGTAGGTACCTAATGAACCTTAAATTCATTTAAAATGTAAAATTCAGAATAAAGTCAGAATATCAGAGTGGTACAGATTATATTTTTGGGTCACACATGCTTAAATCACTCTGTATAGGCAGTTACATACTCTCCATTACAAAAGACCAACTAGGTGCTATTTTTTTTAATCCACTGCATTTTAATTAGCTTTGATTAACAGTGCAAAGAGCTAAAGGAAAACAGGATTTTTTTTTTTTTTTAGTCAATATGCGGGGGATTTACATTCACTAGTCTAACTCTCTCACTATCACCAGCAGAATTGGGCCCCAAGCAATTTATTCATTTGCAGCCATAATAAATGACTCAGGGGATTGAAATGGTGAAAGAGTCTGTCATTTGAAGATGTGTAGTGATTGGTTACAATCAGAAAATGAATTCCACAAAGCCAACTAGATAGAATATGTATAATACAGTCATTGCTTCAGTTACCACAAAAACAAAATACCAAAAAATTTAGTACCCACATAGAAAAACAAAAGTCACTAGTAATATCCCATGGAAAGCAAACATGTTGGGACAATTGAATCCAGTGATAGTTACACTTATAAAACAGTATGGGCTGTTTCAACAAATCTTATTCAGCCAGAGATAGTCCAGACAGATGCCTGAAGAGTTTCTGTAACTAGATGTTGTCTGCTGTCCCTTAGCTTCACACTTACCTATTGGTACAAGTTGTCCCCCCAACCCACGGTTTTGCTTTCCGTGATTTCAGTTACCCAAAGTCAGCTGCAGCCCCAAAATATGAAATGGAAAATTCTGGAAATAAATGAGTCATACATTTTAAATGGTGTTCTCTTTCTGAGTAATGGGATGAAATGTTGTGCTGTCTAGCTCTGTCCTACCTGGGAGGTGAAGCATCCCCTTGTGCAGTGTCTCCATGCTGTGTCTGCTCCCGCCCATGAGTCACTTAGTAGCCATCTTGTTTCTCAAATCCCCATGGGAAATCCCACTGCTTGTATTCAAGTGACCCTTATTGTACTTCATAATGGCCCCAAAGCGCAAGAGTAGTGCTGCTGGCATTTCGCATATGTCAAAGAGAAACCTTCAAGTGCTTTCTTTAAGTGAAAAGTTGAAAGTTCTTGATTTAATAAGGGAAGAAAAAAAAAACATTATATGCTAAGGTTGCTAAGATCTATGGCAAGAATCTTAGCCATGAAATTGTAAGGAAGAAAAGAGAAATTTGTTTTTGTTTTGCTGTCACACCTCCAACTGCAAAAGTTACATCCACAGAGAGTGATAAGTGCTTAATTAAGATGGAAAAGGCATTACATTTGTGGGTGGAAGATGTGAACAAAAAACATGTTTCAATTCACAGCAACATGTTGCACCAGAGAGCACTAAGCTTATACGAGGACTTCAGCAAGGGGTCCCCCAGAACAAGTGACACGAAGCCATGTACTGTGAATAAGGGATTCTCAGATTCAGGAATAGATTTGGACTAAAAAGTCTAAAAATTACTGGAGAGAGAGAGACCACATTCACATAACTTTTATTATAGCATATTGTAATAATTGTTCTATTTTCTTAGTTATTGTTTTTAATCTCTTACTGTGCCTAATGTATCCATTAAACTTTATCATAGGTGTGTATGTACAGGAAAAAAAAAAGTATATATAGGGTTTGGTACTATCCATGGCTTCAGGCATTTGCTGGGGGTCTTGGAATATATCCCCATGGATAAGTGGGTACAACTGTACTATCCTCTGTATTCCCTAGGTCTGGAAGCTAAAAAACTTAGTTTTTAGGTTCCTTTGCCAACTGGTTTCCTGTTAGGTTTTCCCAATGGGAAGTACCAGTTGGAGATTAGAAGACTATATATAGCAAAAGTGTGTGTGTGGGGGGATCTTTCTTTTCCTCTCTCTCTTTTTCTTTCCCCTTCCTTCCTTCCTTCCCTCCCTTCCTCCCTCCCTCTCTCATCCCTTCCCTCCCTCTATTCTTACTTTAGTGCCTCTGGCAGTAAAGCAGACCAGTGAACCAAGTATGTGACCACAGGCAGCAGCATGGGTGGTGATGTCACGGAGCTCAGGCTCTTAGCAGCAGTGGAGTGACAGTGTGGTTCCAAAGGCATCGCAGCAGCATCTCTAACAACTCCACCAAAACTGCAGCCAGATGTGGTTCAAGGGGCAGCTCCTTGAATTCTAAGCAATAGTAACATACTCCTTTGTTCCTCCAGCCCTCCTTTATTTTCTGTGTTGTTTTTCTGTCTCCTCAGCATCTCTGCCTCTTTGTGTTAAACCTCTCTCTTTTGGAAATGCCTACAATGGTTTGTTTTCCTTACTAAACACTAATGGATGCAGCATTATACCAAGAATGTTTCCAGAAAGAAACAAATAACAACAACAACAAAAACCCCTGCCATCATTTATGTATTCTGATTGGATCTAAATACAGTCGTGATCTTATTGCCAATAGATAATGGGAAACTGGTAGGTAATCTGTGCCATGCTGTGGCAGCACCGTAACTGAAATGATTCCTGTCATCACCTGGGATGATGTGCTTATTAATGCCGAGTTTGGAGATGCCACGTAACTGCTTCATGGTGGATGTGATTACAAGGACTGAGGGCTAGATAGGTAGCTTCTGACTCTACTGGACAGCTTAACCAGAGAAAATGGCAATTTCCTGGCTTTAGATTCTCAACTCAAGATATGGACAAGAGAGGTTGATGATGGCCCTCACAGAGTCTCTTATGAGGTCCCAGAGCTGAGCCACTGAAACACCAGTCCCAACATTGGAGCCTTGAATTTGTACAATAATGATAGAAGGTGAATATACAGCTTCAGCATTTCTCTGATGTCAATGTCAGGGCATTGGTTAACAAAGAGGAGACCTCTAAACATTGTAATGAAGAACTGAGTGGATTCAGATTAATCTCAAAGCTTTGAAACTCCAACTCCCACTGTGCCTCCTTTTCCAGAGAAGGCAGTTCTTGTTGCCCAAGAAAGAGGACACCAGCTCCCTCTTGTTTGAAGAACCTACAATAAGCTCGATGGAGGCAGTTCCTTTGTAAGATGATGCCAATTATTTTCAAGACACATTCTCATCCCAACTTATGGCCTTCATGCCTAAAACTAGAGTCAGATCCCTGTAGGTCCAGGATTATGAGAGCAAAGTTTGGCTAGAAGGAGATAGCTTATATGCTGAAGGAACTGTAAGAATCAGTTAATTTATATCAGTAGAACCTAGGCTGTATGTATAGGAAAGCACCCTGAGATTGTGAAGCCAAGAAGAGAACACAAGTGTACTGGCCTAAGAATGATTAGGTAGAAGTGGCTCTAACAGTTTGATTGGTTGGTTGATGGAAGCATTGACTCAACATGGATAGATATTTAATGAAATTGTGATGACAGAACTTCCCTGGAATAATGTTTAAGATGGAATCCAAAGATTTGGGAGATAGGAGTGCTATTGTATATTTATCATGTGCTACCCACTCCCTTCCCCACTGTCTTCTCTGCCACTTGGCAGAGTCAAGACAATTCTTCCCTCATTGAGAAGACCTGCATGACAAGACTACTTGAAAAGCTTTGTGGTGGCTGACCTCTGCAGGCAATTATTTCGGGAGGTGACATCATTGAAGGAGCATCCTGATTTTAGTAGGAATAATCAGGTGGCAAAGATCAAATGGCAAGAGTACAGTTACAATAATGGGCAATGGGGCCAGAGTTCAGCTATTTTTTTAAAAAGGGATTTTTGGTATCTGAAGAATAGCTGAACAGAAGACCTATAACTAAGGGTATAAAGAAGAAGTCACGTTAAAACTGTTAATAACAAACACCATAAAAGAAACACACATAAAGCAGGGGGAGCACAAAATGGAAAGAAAAAAACATGTTTTCAAAAAGACTCCATCCAAAACACAATGTGTTCCTTAAAAAATGAAACCAACAGAATTCTCAAGTCACCTAAATTTGTAATTAAGTAAAAAAAAAAAAAAGAAGGGATTTTTGGTAGTGGCTAAGAGATCAAAGGTCTTTTGGAAGAAATTAGACTAGAGGTTGGGAAACTAAGACCCATGGAGCAAATCAGGCATGTCAACCAGTTTGTAAACAGTTTTATTGGAACACTACCTTGCCTTTTCACATGTGTATTTTCTGTGGCTACTTTCACACCACGGTGGCAACAGGGATCATGTGGCCTGCAATGCCTAAAATAATAACTATATGATCCACTACAGAAACGTATTTGGTGACTGAATTAGAAAACCAGCTATTGTATTGATGTTTATATACAATCAGTCAAACATACAGATCTGATGTACGAGTATGAGACGTTTTTGGAGTCACCATAGTGGAGACTCATAATGGCCTCTTACCCAGGTTCTACACCTGAACAGGTGAGCTGATCTGGAATTTGAATAAAGGGAGTCTGGGTTTATACAGTAAGATCCCCCTAACTACAAGAGACTCTGCCATGGTGTACACTGAAAGTATTCCTCTGGACCCTCCATAAATAGCCTACGTCTATTTAGCCAGATCACTGTGCACTGGGGAAAAGGAACCTCTGGTCCTTGGGAATTATGAGATTTGGGCTCTGAGTTGATGCTAATCCTTGATAACCAAAAATGCTCTGGTGACCAAGAAGAGGGGAGATTAGATGACAAATGGCGTTTGGCGTGTTTCTCTCAGTTAGCCTAGTGGGGCCACGGATCCCCCTGGTATGGTTTCCCTAGTCCTTGGATTCCAGTTTGAATAGACATATCAGATAATCGGTACCAGGTAACTGCCGAATTCCCACTTAGACCCTCAGGCTCCTAGAGGGAGGGTGTTGTTTTTGGTGCTGGAGTGACAGCAACTTCCTAGCCATGCTTTAACAACCTCCCTCACCTCTTTGCTCTTTTAAAAATCTCTTTCCTTAGTCCTTTTACTCTTCCTGCTATCCCCATACCTTTGGGCTCAATATCTTGCTTTTAGTTCCTTGTGGCTTGAAATATATTATGAATACACTTTCTTATGAGCAGCTTGGAGCCTAGACCCTGGGACAGGATATTAGGCTCTGATCATAGTGGCACCTTTACCTCCATTTTCTCATGTGTAATATGAAGATGTTTGACCCAGAAAGACCAAACAAGTTAGTTGTTCAGGGTCATATATCTAGACAGTTGCCAAACATGCATAGAAAAAAATTTCAGGCTTCTGGTCCAATAGGCTAGAGATTCTAAATTCACATCTTAAATACTCTTACATACTTTCAAAAATGTACAGAATCGTTGGTTGAACGGAGATCTTGTAAAGCTGAATCTCGGAGGAAAGATTCTAGAGATATGTCTTTCAAAAGCCCCACAGGTCCTAGAGTCCCATTCAGGAACTACAGCATATATATGAAAATGTGGAGGGATGGCATCACAAGTGAATTTATTTTATGAGAATTCAACTTTATGTGAATAAGGGAGGAGAGAAAAGAAAAAGAAACTAAAAATGAATTTAAAAAGCAGGTGATTTTGTTTCCCATCACTTCCTTGGATGTATACTCCAGTACCCAAAGGAAGTATGCTACACAGTGGGTATTTCTTTGGTCAGTCTTAGTTTCTCCATGACTCTCAAAGTGAGAAAGAATGCCTTTCTTGTCTTTGATTAGACTGTAGAGATGTTTGGCCCACACAATCAGTCAGAAGATTTTGTAACATCTTTGAAAGTTATTTAGTCCCACCAGACAGGAAGAATCCTTCTGTGTAAGATTCCATTATTCCAAATGCATTTTTGGAACTATATTGAAAAATATTTCAAAATCTTAAGAGGCATCAAGGTGCCAATTCAGTCAAGTAATGCTGTGGTTTGGTTGGAATAGCAGATTTTTGTGAGATGGTTAGGTTAATTAGGTAGTAATATTTCTCAAACTCAAGGAAGTAGAGTTCAAGGCCATCTTCTAAGGTAGTGAGTTGAAGGTGTAATAAGTGTAAGAGTGAGCTCAACCTGGCAATTGGGGCAAAGATAAATCACCCTGATGTCTTCACATCTAGATATCTCTATCACTTAATATATTTTTCATTATTTGATTTCAACTGACTAAGAAAATATTCCCTAAATTGCCTAAGGTGACATAATTATTTTCTTAGTGGACGACATCTTTAGCCCTGGTACATTTATAATGAAATACAGGAGAAATACTTAATAGAACAAAACTGCAGTATTCATATTTTTATGTTAAGGAAATGATGCATATTCAATTTTTTGTCAGGTATTTATAATGAATACAAGATTTTGAGCTACTAAAGTCACTGGACAGCCTGGCAATTTTAAAATGTGAAACTGAGGAATTAATTTACATGTGTTTTAAGTTGAAATCTTATTGTGCTTATATTCAGTATTGGAATATAGAAAGGAACTTTAACATAGCTATATTTATGTTTTATTTATAAAATATATAAGCATTATTTAACTTCTTAATAAGGATTATCAAACAATTGAAGTAATTAAAAGGAAATTGAATATATTAAATTTATACATGCAATTTAAAAGTTTAAAGTTGTTTAATTAACTAAATTTGTAAATGGAATCCAGCAGTAATCAAGGGCTTCCTTAAAGGTAATTGTTAAAATTTGTTATACTTATAAAAAGAATAGTTTTTGTATACTGCATTAAAAAGTGTAAGGAAAAACCAGGTTTATGAATTTGCATTGAATTTTTATTTAATTGAATTTTAATTTAAATAAAGTAAACACCTGAATAATCTTTGTGTAGTTCAAATCTGCACAGGAAGACAACAAAAAATTTGAAATTTTTGGACTAAGTGTATAAGGATTAGTCTTTTTCACACATGGTCCTTATACACAAGCCAATTACGGCAACTTGTGTTCAGCCATAGACAAAAAATAAATAAATAAAATAAAAATTTAACATCGAAACGAAACCTGGCTGTGCAGCTAGTATTTAAAAATAATAGATGAAAAGCCATGTCACTTTCAAGGTTAATTTTGAATTTTGATCAGCAGCCATTGTTTGCTTTATGCAAAACCCCCCATGTGAATAAGAAACTCCACATGAAGAAAATTCACAACACTCACTCCTAAAATTTCAGCTTGAAAAGCAGCTCAGCCCTCATCAATTCCAAGGCCTCGTTTTGTGACAAGCGAATGGAGCCTCAGAGATGTAAAATACCTATGGGCACACAGACAGATCCTGAAAGAACTGAGACAGGGAGCCAAATCTCTGGGGTACCAGTGCCAGTTATCATCTCTAATTCATAGCGCTTAACCGATCAAGTCTTTCAACATTTGACCCCTGAGCCAGGTCATCATTTTAACCTCCAATTTTGAAACGAGAATTGGAAAATTAATGCGGCATGGCATTATACAGTGATATCATTATTAGAACCAAGCCAGCTGAGATCCGGGAGCTCTGGTTTTTTTTTCACAAGGCCCTGTTGCTTTCATTTTTTCAACCCGGCACCTTCCGTTTCCACTAAGTATTCACTTGGAGTTCTTTTAAAAGGAAAGTTTCACACACTTCCCATGGCCTCTACTCTCGCATAGAAGGACTGACATTTGAGAATTCTGACAGTAAGACATCTCTGACTTCAATCACAGAGTGCAAAAATGAATATTTTCCACATGAAACTTTGAAGGTTGGTGCTCTTTTAACATAGCCTTTCAGTTTTACTTGAGATTGACTGCAGGGGAATTGGATGGTAGTTCAAGCAGCACAACAGAGGATGTTTGATAATCAGTGCCCAGTTAAGAAGGATGATGAGCCTCTGCTGTGCCAAGGCAAGCAAAGCCCGTGGCTCGGGGAGAGGTAATTGATCCAAAGGCATTTAGTGCTCCCACAGAAAACGTCTAGCGCGAATGGTGAGTGCGCTCACATTCTGTTCTGTACCTGGGGGTGATGGTGCTTCTATACTTTTTCTCAAATTCCTGTTGACCAGAGAATGTTTGTACAGTATTAGTTGCTATCGACTCATAAAATATATATGTGCATCTGTATACGAGGTCTACAATTAAGTTTGCAAACTCTTTGCACCGATGTTGCTAACCTGTTTTTGATCAGAGGGATTGTTCAGTATGAATTTGGACTAACTGGACAGTGAACCAAGTTTACTATTTGGAAGTGCTGAAAAGGCTGTGTAAAAACTTAGACGACCTGAACTTTTCGCCAACAATTCATGGCTCTTGCATCACGACAATGCACCAGCTCACAGGGCTCTGTCTTGGAGGGAGTTTTTAGCCAGTAAACAAATAACTGTATTGGGACACCCTCCCTACTCACCTGATCTGGCCCCCAAAGACTTCTTTCTTTACCTGAAAATAAAGAAAAAATTGAAAGGCAGACATTTTGATGACATGCAGGACATCAAGTGTATATATAAAATGACAGCTCTGATGGCCATTCCAGAAAGAATCCCAAAATTGCTTTGGAGGGTGGACTAGGTGCTGGCATGGGTTACATAGCTTCCCAAGGGGAGTACTTTGAAGGTGACTATAGTGATATTCAGCCATGAGATATGTAGCACTTTTTCTAGGATGGGTTCACGAACTTAATTGTCTGATCTCACACATACATATTCTAATATGTAATATATGTGTTTATATATGAGGTGTGATCAGAAGATACAGTGACTGTTGAAATAAAAAAATATATATATTACAGTGAAAGACACATTGCCATTAATCCCCCTCAAAATACCACCCCCGGCTTCAAACACACTTATCCCATCATTGTTGCCACTTTCTGAAGCAGTTCTGGAAGTCTTCTTTTGTGTCTTTACTTCATCCTCCATCATGACAATGCTCTGCGTCACACATCATTTCTAAGAAATATGGCAATTAGTGTCAAATTAAAACATTACGATGTGTCCTCATCCACCTTATTCACCGGATCTGGCATCATGAGACTTCTGGCTCTTCCCCTAAGTCAAAATGATTCAGGACATCGAGGCAGCCACAACAGCACAACTAAAGACACTCACGAAAGGGGACTTCCAGAGCTGCTTCAGAAAGTGGCAAGAAAGATTGAACAAGTGTGTTTGAAGCAAAGGGGGAAGTATTTTGAGGTGGATTAATGGCAATGTGTCTTTTACTGTAATATATTTTTTTAAGTATTCACCATATTCTTAATCATACCTCCTATTAGAGAGGTTAAGAAAGTAGGGAATTTTAAAAAAGAAATAAGATAGTGAAGATGTATACTCCTTTTCTTCTTTATTAATTTGGAAAAAAGACATTCTTATATATATATATACTCAGTAGTACCTCCAATTCTGCAATAAAATTTTTCTTATAGAAACTATGGTGGTTAGGTATTGAAGACATTAACCACCTTAATATTAGATAACCTTTCCCCCCNAGGTAGACATGGCCAAAAAATGGTTCTAATATTAAGTTACTATGATGCCTTCCCTCATCTCATTTGTTTCTTCAGCTCCATACCCCCCCCAAAAACTCAGTAGTACCTCCAATTCTGCAATAAAATTTTTCTTATAGAAACTATGGTGGTTAGGTATTGAAGACATTAACCACCTTAATATTAGATAACCTTTCCCCCCCCCCCGCTGTTTCTACATGTGTTATAAACCGCTCAATGCATTGTCATTTTTGCTTTAATAGTCAGTAGTCATTTAGATCTATTCACATATTTACTGTTTCTGATGAATTTTGTTCCTTTCTGCAGATTTGGGGCTCCATTTGCTTATCATTTCACTTCAGCCTAAAGACCTTATTTTAACATTTCGTGCAGTGAAGTTTTCTAAAGACAAATTCTCCCATCTTTTGATATCTAAAACTGTTTTCTTTCATCTTCATTTTTGAAAGGTAATTTTGCTGAATGTGGGACTCTAAGTTGACCGTCACCCCAGCCCCCTTTAGCCCATTAACAATTTTGTGTCATTGTTTCCTGGTCTTCTATGATGATGAAAATTGAACCATCATTTGCCACTCTTATAAAATGTCCCTCTTTATGCAAGGCATCTCTCCTCACCTTATGGATGTTTGAAAATGTTTGTTGTTATCTTCTGTTTTTAACAGTTTGGCTACAATATGTCTGAGTGTATTTGTCCAGCTTGGGGGGTTCTCTGTACTTGGATCATTATGTGGATGTCTTTCATCAATGGTGCAAAACTGTCTGCAAAATCTCTATAAGTATTTTTTCTGTATCACTCACTGCCTATCTCCACTCTAAGATTGTAATTATATGTATAGTAGACCATTTGATATTTTTCCTTTGTGTCTGTTATGGGCTGAATAGTGTTCCTCCAAAATCCCTGTATTGAAGTTCTAACCCACAGCACCTTAGAATGCGACCATATGTGTAGATAGTGGCTTAAAATGATAATTAAGTTAAAATCAGGTCATTAGGGCAGACTTAATCCAATATGACTGCTGTCTTTATAAGAAGGTAAAATTTGCATACAGACATGTACAGAGGGTAGATATTGTGAAGACACAAGGGAAGATGACTATCCACAAGCCAAGGAGAGGCCTCAGGAGAAATCAACCCTGCTGACACCTGGATATCGAGTTTCCAGCTTCCAGAACTGTGAAAAAATAAATTTCTGTTGTTTAAGCCACCCTGTTTATAGAACTTTGTCATGATAACGCCAGCAAACTAATATGGTATTTCTATGTGTTTTCAGCTTGGATAACTTATATTAACCTGCCTACTAATTCACCAAATGTTTTTTATTGTATATATAGTCTAAATTAATTTTTTTCTTAAATCCCATATTGGAGTTCTCATTTGTAACATTGCAATATTGTTCTTCATTGCACTTTTCATGTACTAAAATTCCCCAGTTGCTAATACACATTTTCTATTTTTTTCCACAAAATCCTTTAACCTACTTTTCATAGTTATTGTAAAATCTTTGTGTCATAATCCCAATATCTGGGCAATTTCTGGATCTGCTTCTATTGAGTGTTTTTTCTTTTGCTGATCAGTCACATTTTCTTGCTTTCTCACATTTTCTATTGTTTAGCATGTAAACTATACATTGTGTACACACATGCAGTAGACACAGAAGTGAATATTATTTACCCCTAGAGCATAGCATGTCTCTTCGTCTGTCTGGAGATAGTTTTGAGGAGGAGGAGGGGTATTCATCAATCTTAACATTAGTGGAACTGGATCTAGGTTTTGTTATAGTTTGTTATAGTTTTAAATAGATTAAGTTCACTGTTGGTTTCAAATATTTGAGGATCGCTGGGGAGTTAGTACTATTCATCTCTCTCTGGTTTCTCACCCAGATTTCTGTGCCTTGGGAAATTTCTCTTTACACAGTTCCCTGCCCCAAACTTTGAAGGATCTTTGAAGTACTCTTGATGGCAGCTTACAGTGCCTCAGTAGTGCTCCATTCTCGCGACTCATTCCCAGTCTTTAGAAATCACTGGATCACATTCAGTGAGAACCTGGAGGTCCTAAGAAATCTCTCAGCTCTCATGCCTGGCCCCAGCTTTCAGTCAGCCATTGTCTTACACCCCAAAAACATCCTATGTGCCTGGCAGGGTGGGATGGGGTCGGGGGTAGGGCAGGTCTTTGGGTTGTAAGTTCTTCCCTCTTAGGAAAGACTTGCTACTATTTAGATTTTTGTTCACTTAAATATCTTTATGTCCTCTGCTCTCATATGTGATTTTATAATTCTATGATTTGTAGCTCATCTGGATAGTAATCATTGTTAGGGTAAGTATGATCATATCTTGAAACTTTCTACTTACTAAAGTGTCGATGTCTCCTTCTTATTAACTCTAAGGTGAGAAATTCAACCATGTTTGAAGAAAGAATTCCACCAGGTACGAAAGGGAATAAACAGATGCCAAAATATGCAGCAGGTATGGAGAATGTTAACCAGTTCAGCTTGGTTAAAGTACAGCAATACCTTGGTTTGTGAGCATAATTCGTTCCAGAAACAAACTACTCGTATTGCAAGACATCACTCGTTTACCACGTTAAAATGTGTCAGAAATGTTTGCTCCTCTTGTGGAACATTCGGAAACCATGTTACTCGCAAACCAAGGTTTTACTGTATTTGATATCTGAAGGTGAGTTGTAGAAAATGAGTACTTGTTGCTGTAGATTTCTACTAATTTTGACAGCATGGTATCCCATCCCTCTAGAAAATATCCTCTGCTTCTATTTGGGGAGTTGTCCCTGACCTAATCCAATTATTTTTGATGGACTTGGTAATACAGAGCTAGGCATGGGGACTCAGCCTAAGTAACCATAATACCCCATCTTTCAGTCAACGGTGCCATTACAAGGCCCATGTCAAGCTAGCTGGTGTCCTTCCTCGGGATGTACATACGCGAAGGGGAAGCACTATGTGCGGATGAAGCCCGTCTGGAGCAGAAAGCCAGGGGAGCGATGACCTGGAGTCCAGCTCCACCCCGACCTTGTTCTGTAAGGGCTTTTTGCTTAAACTAACCTGAAATAGGTCCTGTCATTTGCAATCTCAAGTCCTACCTATTACCAGACTCTCTTTATCTGAAATAATATGTTTAGATTTTAGTTATTCTGTTATAACTGTCACATTGGCTCATGACATAGGTTCCAGTGACTTCTTAACCTACTTGTTATCTCTAAAACCAATGCAAAAGTAAAGGAAATAGGGCCGGCCGAGTGGCTTAGTTGGTTAAGAGCTCACTCAAGAGTTTGAGCTCTGAGCAACAGGGTCCCCGGTTTGATTCATGGCCCGAGCTGAGCTGCTGCTGAGCTGCCAACCGGTGGCAGGATGGCTCAGCTAAAAAAAAAAAAAAAAGAAAAGAAAAATAAAAAGGAAAGGAAATAACCACGTGGAGGGATTTCATAGTATCATTACATAAACCACTCCATTTCCTCATTTTTTTGCAACGTCTTTGTTTCATTGTGATCACCTTCATTCAACAGATAAGGAAATTATGACACAAAGGACTTCAGCAATATGACCTAGGCTACACAAATGGTGCCAGAATATTAAAATTTGTATGTTTTTTCATTAGATGATTGGGCAATTTTGTTCTGTATTTGCTCTAGAAATATATTTACTCATTGGTCATTTGTCTACATTAGTCTATTGTTGACTATAGAATTCCAATGTGACTGCTTTGTATCTCTCTTTATAGTCATCAAAATACACCAAAAGTTACTATACCAATAGTGACTTAGTAATTTAAATTCTGAACAAAATAAAGCATTTCACTAGGAGGTAGACATGGCCAAAAAATGGTTCTAATATTAAGTTACTATGATGCCTTCCCTCATCTCATTTGTTTCTTCAGCTCCATACCCCCCCCAAAAAAATATTTTCTGTGATCTGAATGCTGTTAATATCTGTGGCCTGCCCTCAAGTGAGTTATAGTCTAGTTTAGAGAAATTAAATGAATTCATTAATATAATAAAACTTAAGTTATACCTCATCATTGTTGTCATAAATTGAAGTTATATTCTCATTTCTACGTTTATTTAATATATGCCTCTCTGATCACAGCTTCATGAAGATAGGAGCCACGTTCATTTTCTTTACCACATGTTCCCTGTCCCTGCTTCTGTGTGTTATGTGTAAATATGTAAAGATAATCAGCATTCAATAAATACCTGGGAAACGAATACATAAATGAGAGGCACTACTCAATTACAAAGCAGAGCAAAGTTACTTCTCGCAGCAATGATTAAGGAAGGCTCTTTAGAGCAGACAGCACTCCACCTGGGCCTGCAAACCTGGTCAGGGTTTGAATGAGATTGGGTTTGAGGCAGGGGAGCAGCATAAATAAGAGCGTGCAAGTGCCAAAATAGGCAGCGTGTGTGAAGAATGTCAAATAGCTCCGTTTGGTGGAAGTATTTGATATATGAAGCTGCGTTATGGAAAATGAGGTTGGAAAGGAGGTTTGGGACCAGAGGGCCTTTTATTTCAATCTAAGAAGTTTTACTTTTATTTGTAGACAATGGGGAGTCAGTGAAGGATGGTGCCCTGGGGAATGAACAGAGCTATGGTGCGGGATGATTAATCTGGGAGATGTCTGAGGACTGGATTAGAATGTGGAGAAACTGGAGGTAAGGGGACAACTGAGCTATAAATTGCAAGCGAATAACAATGAAGTCTGAAACCAGAGGAAGGGAAGTGAGAATGGAGATACACTGACATATAGTAATTATTCTTACTATTAACAGTTATCACAGCCAGGAAGAACCATTTATTGTCCCAGGCTCTATATTAAGAGCACTAATGCATCATTTAATTTCTTTATACAAAGCAATCCTATCAGGTATATAATATTAACCCCCTTTTACACTCGAGAGCATGAAGCATCCTGGTCACGCCTGGCGCTTGGTAGAGCCAGAATTTGAACCCAGAGAAAGGGACTCCTGAATCTAAGCTCACAGCAACTTTTGTCATACAGAAGTTCAACCTAAAGTCGAGTAATTCTCTCGGTGTGCAGAAGAAGGGAGGTGTCCTCCAGGTTCACCTATAGGATTTCAAATATATAATAGTAAGAGAAGAAAAGTTTATATTTATATTTAGGACATCACGGGTCTATGATGCTTCCAGAGTACCCAAATGAGGAGTTGTAGCAGGCAACTTGAAGTGAAAGACTAAAGTTCAAAACACAGGGCTGAGGATGGAGATTTACTAGAAAGTGTGAACACAGAGGACATATTTGAAATCGCACTGTTGCCAAGACAGGAAACCAGAATAGAGAGCAAAGGACCAATCCTTGGAGAATGCTTTCATAGGCTAGGAGGAGAAAGGGCAGGCAGAGAATGAAACCAAGGAGCATCAAAGAGATAGAAGGTGTCACAGATTGAATTGTGTCGTTACAAAAAATATATGTTAAAATCCTAACTCCCAGTACCTCAGAATGTGATTTTTTGGAAATGGGTCTTTACAGATTTAACCAGATTAAGATGAGGTTATTGGGGGGGGGGGAGCAGGGCTATTTAACTATGACTGATATTCTTATAAAAAGGGGAGATTTGGACACAGACATGCACAGAGGAAAGATTATTCAAAGACACCCAGGGGAACACAGTCATGTGACTGGACGGGAGGCACCAGCAAGCCAAAGAATACCTGCAAATGCCAGACGCTGTAAGAGGCAAGGAAGTACTCCCCTAGAGCTGTCAGAAAGAGCATGGTCCTGCCAACACCTTCGCTTCATACTTTTAACCTCCAAAATTGTGAGCATAAATTCCTGTTTTTTAAGCTACCCAGTTTTGGGTTGTTTTGTTGCAGAAGTCCTTGAAAAGTAATACAGAAGGAAAGTCACACATGTACACACACACACACACACACACACACACACACACACACACACACAGACCAGACTGTTTCAAATGGATGGATGCGAATGTTCCATAGTGCTAAATGCTATGGAGATATCCTTGAGTATAAAGACTGAGAAAATTCCATTTTATTTGAGGATTAGGTGCTGGTTAGTTGTCACTGAAGGATCAATTTCAGTGTGGATGGGGAGAGAAGACACATATTTAAATTCAAATATGAACAGATACCAGGCAGTAAACTCGAGTATGTGAAGCTCTGGCTGCAAAACAAGAAACAAGTGGTGAAGACTGTGACAAACAGAAGATGACATGCTTTATAAAGGCATTCAATTTGTTTTAATTACTAAGATGGCAAGGAAAAACACATCTGCAGTCCATGAATGCACAGTCTTTGTTTCAATAAATAAGTGTGTTATCACTAATTCTCCAAGCCTGATGATACAAGGCAGAGCAGAGAGAAAAGTTTAAGTAGGTTACAGAATCAAAAGAAAGAAGATTCATTTTAAAAACACTACAGAGAATATCTGAAGGTTGAAGCTGAACAGTCAATGCAGAAATCTAAAGAAAATGGCATATGTTTTATAACTATAAAATTATGAGTAATTTTTATTAAAATGTGTGCATAATAATGTTGTGGCCCTTAAATTGATCATATTGAAAAGCTATGCTCTTTCTTAAATTATGCTATTGTTCAAAGAACTTTTTAAACAAATTGGTGTCAATTAGAAATTAGTAATCACTCTATGACTCTCCTAAGACATTCAACATAATTATTTAATAGGCATCATACCATTTTGAGATAAAATATTATTATTAAACTTAGTAATTATACTGATTCTTCTGACTTGCTTTTGGATAACAATAAAATATTATCTTAAAGATGAATATTGGTCATGACTGAGGAGAATCTTGAATCAGTTTTAGTAAAGTATGTTTTCAAGGAGTTTGTTCATTTCATCTACTTTGTCAAATGTATTGGTATTGAATTGTTCATAATACTCCTTTATTCTTTAATGTCTGTAGGATCTGTATTGTGGGACACCCTCTTATGACTAATATTGGTTATTTGTGATTTTTGTCTTTTCTTGATAACTTTGCTAGGGGTTTATCAATTTTATAAATATTTTCAGAGAACCAACTTCTGGCTTTGTTAATTTTATCGAGTTTGTTTTGTATCTTATCAATATCTGGTTTTATCTTTTTTTATTTCCCCGATTGTACTTAGCTTGTTCTCCTTTTTCCTAACTTCTAAAAATGAAAACTAACTCAATGATTTTATACATTTCTTGTTTTCCAATATGAACATTTAGAGTTACATGTTTCCTTCTAAGCATTAGTTTAGCTTTGTCCCACAAATTTTGATATATTGTGTTTTTCTTGTCATTCAGTTAACATTGTAGTTTTCAATTTTTTTCTTTGAATCACAGGTTACTTAAAAATTAAATTTTTGATCCAGAATCTATAAAATACTCATACAACACCAAAAAAACAAACAATCCAATGAATAACTGGGCAGAGGACCTGAATAGACATATCTCCAAAGAGGACATACAGGTGGCCAACAGACATATGAAAAGATGCTCAATGTCACTAACCATCGGAGAAATGAAAATAAAACCACAATGATATATCACCTCACACCTGTCAGAATGGCCATCATCAATAAATCAACAAACAACAAGTGTTGGCATAGATGTGGAGAAAAGGGAACCCTTGTACACTGTTGGTGGAGTTGCACATTAGCGTAGCCACTGTAGAAAGGTATGGAGGTTCCTCAAAAACTTAAAAATAGAGCCACCTTATGACCCAGCAATTCCAGTCCTGGGTATGTATGCAAAGATTCAAAACACTAATTCAAAAAAAAAATACATGCACCCCTATGTTGACTGCAGTGCTATTCACAATAGCCAAGATATGGAAACAACTGAAATGCTAATCAACCGATGGACGGCAGGATAAAGAAGATGTGGTACATATGTGTACAATAGAATAGTGCTCTGACATAAAAAAGAATGCAATCTTACCATTTGAGACAAAATGGATGGGCCTAGAGGGTATGCTGCTAAGTGAAATAAGTCAGACAGAGAAAGACAAATACCATATGATCTCACTTATATGTGGAATCTACAGAACAAAGTAAACGAGCAAACGAAAAAGAAACAGACCCATAGATACAGAAAACAAACTGATGGTTGCTAGACTGGAGAGGGGTTGGGAGGCTGGGTGAGTAGGGGAAGGGATTGAGAAGTACAATTTGGTAGTTGTGCAAGAGTCACGGGATGTAAAGTACAGTGTGGGGAATACAGTCAATAATATTGTAAAAACTATGTATAGTGTCGAATGGGCACTAGACTGATCAGGGGGATCAATTCATAAATTATATAAATGTCTAACCACTATGCTATACACCTGAAACTAGTATAAAATAATACTGAATGTCAACTATAATTAAAAAAAAAATAGTCACGGGGATGTATAGTACAGCATAGGGAAAATAGTCAATAATATCCTAATAACTGTATACAGAGTCAGATGGGCAATAGACTTATTGGAGTGATCACTTTGTGAGTTATGTAAATGTCTAATTATTATGCTGTTCTGCACACCTGACACTAATCTAGAAAGAAAGAAAGAAAGAAGTGAAACACAAACCTTGAAAAACATACATACGTACATATATAAATGAATACATTTGTTGATTTTCAAATATTTGGGTATTTTTTGTTGATATCTTACCATTATGGCTGGCTGATTTAATTGTGTTGTGGTCTAAATACACACTTTGTAAAATTTCATTTACCTTTGAAATGTGTTTAGAGTTATTTTATGACCTAGCATGTTGCCAGTCCTGGTGAAACCTCTATATGAAGTCCTCCTTTTGAAAATAAAGTATAGTCTGTAGTTTTGGGTATTAAGATGGGTTTGGGGGTTATACATTGTCAGTTAGGTTCAGTTGATTGACAGTGTTGTTTATATCTATATTCCATTGATTTTTCTTTGCCTGTTTGTTTTATCAATTAATGAGAAATGGATATTATAATCTCTGACTGCAATTTTTAAAAATTTCTTATTGGCTCTTAGTTTTCCTTTTTGAATTTTAATGTTCACTTATTCGATGCACATATATAAGAATCACTATTTCTTTCAGATGAAATGCTTTTTTTGATCCCTGCTTAATCTCTCCCTTTATATCTTATAATATTCTTCATTTTGAAATGTACTTTGTTGGATATTAATTTAGCTATGCCAGCTTTCTTATGCTTATGGTTTACACAGCATAATTTTTTCCTCTTATTTTACTTTCAATCTATCTATATCTTTGTATTTACAATGCAGGTATTACACATAATACATAGTTAGGTTTTGCTTTTTTATCATTCTGATAAACCTTCCCGTTAAGTTAGATATTTAGTTCATTTACTATTCCTGTGGACTTTCAGAAGGATGTGACAAAGATGTTGGAAACACTTAAAAAAGAAGAATATCTGATATAAGTGAGCAACAGTAAATTTATTGGAATAAACATTACTATTTTAAAGGAGACTGTGGTTATATACTAATCAGTTAATTTAAATGGACATAAGCACTTTATATGAGTGGTCTCCATTTAATGTGCAGTACACCAATGAAATGCTTTGACCCTTGGTTTCTATTTTTTTTTCATGACTTTTAATTATACCCTATTTTTTCACTGTCTTTTAAGGCTTTCCACTTTTTGTTGGAGAACCCTCCCTACTTCTTATCACATATTTGATTATATCTAAGTTTTGAGAGATCAGATGGCAGCTTTTAGTTTATGAGAAGCCAAGAAAAGGCACATTTCTCATATTTTTATTGAATTAATTTTGGCAGGGTTGCTTTTTGCCAGCTTATTCACTTCACATGTGAATAAAAAAGAAAACAATAAATATTTTTAAAAATAACAGTCTCCATGGAGTCACATTACATTTGGCTTCTGTGGAATACATCTGACTGTAGATTTGACAGATGTAAATTAATATGGTAGTACCAATGAACTCATATAACAACATATTTTTCTAAGTTTTTTTATTTCAGCAGCATTTATTCTTAGTATACTGAAAGTTTTTGTATAGTTGTGCTTGCCACTCTATGATTAAATGGCTCTAATGACTGCTATTTTACTGTAGATGGAAGTGGGTAGGGCCATAATATTTGAGTTATTATATTTTCTGTGTAGGAAATATAATAATTGTTCTTTAATTGGAAGACCGTAATAAGCAGGGAAAATACAATGTACAGATTCATAAATTTGGTAGCTTCATGGATATTTACAAACTATTTCTCATCCTTATACATTTGATCATGATCACATAGCTATCGCCAGAACCTGAAGTAAAAAAACCAAATCACCTGGTAATAATTTTAATGTTTTACCCATTACAATACATTTAATAAATGTTACCCTTATAATATTTGCTCCTTCTTGTTTTTAGTATGTAGGTCAGCCTTTATCATTTTTGGCTAGAATAATGCACGTGTTCTAATTTGCTTTGCTACCAGTCGTCTCTTCCTCCTGTAATTAATCTTAAAAAATGTTTCAGAATGATTTTTCTTAAACCAAACTTGGATCATGTTGGCGACTTTCCATTGTCCAATTCATACAGACTGCTTTCAATGTTTCTATAATGTCTGCATTCAAAGCTGTCACTATCCAAATACCTAACAAGTCAGCAGCAGGATTCTGGCTTCCAAATCTTCCAGTCTTTGTCTTCTGGTTTATGCTCAACTGTGTCCTTTGTTTGTGTTAACAATGGAACTCAGACTTTAATTCCTGTCAGGTCCCATCCTTTTTTTGGCTTCTGTCTTATGTCTATCCTCATCATATTTCCCTGTTTGAGTGTGAAAACTCAACTCATTGCCAAACTTGTGGTGGATTTTCCCTGATGCTGCCTCACACAAGAATACAGAGGTCTTGTGTCTACTCTAGTTCTAGAACATTACAACGAGGCCTCAATATTATAACACAAACTTGAACTTTACTATGATATGATTCCCATTATGACTGACCCTGAAGTTAAGGTGCAAGGACCCAGTCTGAAGGAGGATGCAATTTCTTTTTATTTTGAAACCTTGTTTATATTAGAAGAAACTTGTGTGGGTGCGGGCTACGCATAGCAGAAACCCAATTTGAACAGGGTCAAGTACAAAAGAGAATTTATTGTTTCAAATGTCTGGAAGTCCAGGTGTAAAGCTTGCTTCAGGCTTGGCTGTATTCAGAACTCAAATGATGTCAACATGACTCTCTCATTCTCTTTTTCTCTTTGTATTGTCTGCTCTGCTGTATTCATAATGGGGTTTGGTAGAGAACTTATATATCTAAAACTGTGATGAAGTCAGAAAGGAGACCCATTAAGAAGACAGAAAAAACGTGAAGAGAGATAAAGTGAGAAGGAAAGAAAAAACGCATACGAGGTTACTTTCTGAAATGTTCTTGAAGTACAAACTACCTTATTTAGTTATATTCAACACAGTTAGAGGCTGAATAGTGGCAAGAAGACCTACAGAGATGATAGAGAAATGGATAGGTAGGAAGACAGATAATGATAGACAGGAAGACAGGCAGACACATTTGTTGTTTGTCCTTCCTGCAACCACACAGAATTCCCCAAGACCCGAAGTTAACTTTTCTAAAGTTCACTAAGTGTAGAAACAGCCTGCTGTGGTGATCTGTTCATTTGGCAACAGAGAAAGTCGGAAGCTGTGATGAAAACTCAGGTGGTGTTTAGCAGCTTTTCCTGGCATACAGCGTTGGGCCTGGTAGCGACGTTTCCCGTTACCTCCATCTCCACCCCCCTCCCTGCTTCCCGTTTTGAATGGTATGCTCAGTCTTGAAATGTCAAGCCTCACTGTGCAATTATGTAATTCAGCCTACACTAATCAAGTGATTATGCCATTAGAGAAATCCTAAGGTTTTAGCAGTTTGTTCCTTAATCTTTCCTTGATGGACCTGACCGTGTAACTCTACACAAAGGTCTCATTCCCAAATTAGACAGCATCTCATGGAGACTGGCTTGTCCAGTCCATCACCTCCAGAGTCTTTTTTAGATCCTGTGGCTCTGGGCTGTGAAGAATAACAAACCATTATTGCAATAAGATGATGGCTGCGTCACACGCCAATACAAGATTTCCTACAGACAGGGCTCTTGGTCACTTTCTTCTCTCGGGAATGGCTTTTGCATTGCTCCTGCTCCTATTATTCCAGGACTATTACCTGACACTCTATATGGGTGCTCATTAGATAAATGAACATTATTTACTGAGAAAAGAACGTTGTGCTCCTGTAGGAATCTATGGTCTTCAAAGACGTAACGCTCCAGGAGAAAGAGGTGTGCCCTCACTCACGCCTAAAGCCTTTAAAGGGCCACACCATTCATTTATCTTTGCTTCCACCTCTGTAAACCATCTTCCATTTCACTCTCTATTTTTAGTTTCAAACTAAAAAGATATGCTGCAGTTGATATGTGAATTAATTTCTACTCATCATGGGCTTCCAAAGTGGCTGTCTGTACCAGTATCAGTATTGAAATTCAGAAAAAAAAATATGATACTAATACATTGAGCTAGTATCGACAGCAGATAGAGGTTAATATTTTGTTGGGTTTTTTGTTTTGTTTTGTTTTGGTCTTTTTCAAATACCACATCATTGTCATCTGACGAAGCTTACCCCATGTATACTACAAGTGCAGTCTATATACCAGGGCCAGTACCCAAGCTGTGTGCTATTGGTCTACAGTGAGAGGGGTAAAGAAATTGAGAGTGAAGGTTTAGAGACATAGCAAAGGTTACAAACTGGGCAAACTATGTGCACACACACCTCTGTCACCTACTCCCTGGATTCCCAGTTGTCTCATCAAAATGAAACATCCCTGCTATCAGCTCCTGGGCAGAGTAGCTAGGAACCGAACCGTCAGCCTTTATTCTTCTCATGCCTTTTCTTATGCTCAGAATACTGCCAGATGAACTCCAGAGAAGCCTGAGGGTCTTCAAACTTTGAAGAGCCCTGGGGTCACATTCCGTTGAAAGGAATTGACAAGGGTGGATTGCATGGCACAGACGCCAGGGCAAAGAGGGAATTTTTTGTTTGTTTTGTTTCTTGGATGATGGGCCTCCCAAAACATTTCTCAAATCATCTCAAATAATTGATTCTTTTACATGCAGCTGTCAGTCGGTGTGGCAAAGGGAGAGAATGCTCTGAGCTTATGGAAAATGTAATTTATTTGGAGGCAGAAGACCTGGATTGAGGTCTCTGCTTTACCAGTGAGTGCTATGGAACCCAGAACATTTACTTAGACTACAGACTCAGTATGTTGATCTGTAAAATGGGACAGTAAAACTTGGCTCAGAGGTGTGCTGTTGCAGACAGATACAACGTTTGTGAATATGCTGTCTAAACCATGAATATTTAAGCCACTATAAGGAATTAATATTGTTTTCTAGAAAATATAAAATACAGGTGTTGGGAGATAATGTTTCACGGATCTGTCATGTTTTAGCATGTCCTAGGGCATGCTTTCCTTTTAGAGTGTCTTTTCAAGGGTGTTTGTAGAGCAAACAGCTTTGGAATATAGAAACAATGTTTTCTTTTGGAACAAAGACCAGGATTCCTTAGAACCTTGAAAAATAAAGATGGTGTCTCCCTTGGAGTAAAGGATAGGACTGCTTACTTTACATTATAAAAGTTTTGGGCTGCCTAGGACCGAGAATCCGCTCTTGTAACACAACACACCACATATGCAGGTATCACCTTGTATCAGCCTGTGGAACTCTGAAGCTTTGATAACTGGCATAAGCAATGCTGATACAATGGCTACTACTATTTCTACGATAAATACAGTTATTTTTCTCTGACCCAGGAGTTTTACATGAAGGATAAATTGATGTTTTGTGACAGGAAGCAGATATAATTCTAGAATAATGATATACAAATATACGTATTTGTGTATAGTCTAGCCAGAGGCAGAAAGCTAAAGTTCACATGATCTTGGTGATTTTGTTGATATACTTACATTATCTCCTAATATATTTGAGTCTTATGATGAAAAGAAAAACATATTCAAGGTTCTAATTTTGGTACATTTTGTGTTTATTTTCTAGCAAACAATAGATTGAGAAGCAGTGATGGGGATACTATATTAAAAATGCACTCTTATAAAACAATATTCAAAAAGAAAAAAATCTGTATTTACAAAGTAAAAGGAAATTTGCTTTCTACCATATCAGTTATGTAAACAAAAATTGCTACAACCTTCAAATTTGTATTTAATTTTAAATACACAAATACTACATAAAAATTAAGCAGTCCATGACCTTAAAATTAATTCATATTTCCCTGCAGATTCTAACATGTCCCCAGTTAAATATTTTTCATTCTGGGTGAAAACAAAAGAAAAAATATATATTTATCTCCCCTGTCTAGTTTTACAAACTACAAGCTTATAAGAAGATTCTTGTTAGAGTTTCCATATCAAGAATGCTGAGATGTACTTAATTAATTAGTGAGCTCATTTAATCAGCGCCCTTAGAGACAATTTTTTCTTGTTTTTTTTCACTTTACCAAAAAGGTTTCAAGACATTTAACCAATATCTAGTATAATTATTTCTTATAGTAAAAGATAAGAAGGCAGTTATAATCTTAGGAATGGGAGCATCTTGAAGACATAGGCACAGTTCTCCAGCCTAGAGTAGATTTAATTTTGTTGCAAATAAAACAAATAGAGAAGACATCACCTCTCAAATTATTCTCAGTGGTCATTGAGCTATCAATGCATTACAGACTAAGTTATCAATCTCCCACAAGAACAAAGACTACCTCCTTGCTGTAAATCAGTGAGATCCAAACAAATTTTATTTGGATCTCCGGCCTGAATTTCAGATCAGCTTCCCAAATATGTAAACTAATGTAAGAAAATAAATTAGAAATTTATTTTAGAAATGCTAATTCAGAAGACCTTGTATTTCCTGTAATTTCTTCACATAACTGAAGCACAGAGTGTAGTAGGAATTTGCCCCAGCTTATATAGCTATATATTGGGGGGGGGGAACATTATAATAAAGGGAGTGAAGGAATTATGGGAACTTTCCAGATACCCAAACAACATTATATGAGCCTAATTATGGCATGAAAAATTAATACATTTATGTTTCTTTCTTGTTTGTATCTTCCAAAAGGCTTAATTATTACACAAGATTTAAAGAGTTGGGAAGGGGATTGGATTTAAAAAGTATTTTATAGCCAGGAGTCCAATGCGCTCTCTTTAAGGGAATAAACTGAAAAAACTATAATTTAAGTCAGATTTGTGAGTGCTCCACTTCGAAGCTTTATTGGATTTTCAATTATAATTAACAGAATAATAACTAAAGATGTAAACAGAAACAGAAATGACTGTACTATCAACCACCTGCTTCATAATTATTTGAACAACAAAATGTTTTTCAGTCTCCCACTTATTTATAATTCTGCCATGTTTTTTCTTTTTTCTTTTAATGCCTGTCTATATATCAATATGCTTAACTATTTTCCAGCTCTCCATGACACAAAAACAACTCAAAAAATAATCTGATCCAGGTGACAAACTAGAAGCAATAGATTATTACTGGGAGGTTTACATAAATAAAGCCAAAAGACTAGATAAATGCAAACGCATTTGAAAGTTCTTGTGAATTAAATCCTTAATCAAAGGGTATTATAATGCCCCCAAAATGTCAATGAGGACTTAGATTCAATGGATGCATAGTCATTTTATAACTGAAATGTGAGAAAGTCTTGGAAAACTATTTTTAGGTAGCTATTGCTGAATAAAAGCAGGCCTCTGCCATTCTCAGATAAAGGAGGCTATGTACAATTTATATTTGGCATCCTAACAATCTTATATTTGGTGTGAGCAGTACATTTTCGTTTCATTCATCATTTAAAGACAGATAATCAGAAAGTCATTACATTGGCCGACACCAGACCCTTCGCTCGATTGTATTGTAATTGAGCACTGCAGAGCGTGTGCCAGATCTAATGGATAATGAATATATTATGTCAGTAGAACCGCCTCAGTGAAGCTCTAGGGAAATAGACAGAGGGGGTTGTGGTGGTGACATATAGGGTCACAGATGTTGCGCTGATTTACTGATGGAGTGATTGTGTAATTAGGTAATCAATGATGGGTACTGTGCTATTTGTGGGCATCTCGCTCTGAGAATGTAAAGAGTGTGTGAGTGGACAAGTCACCATTTACTTAACATAGTTTAGAAAGACCAGACTTACCTTGGGGCTGAGCGTATAGCTATTGTTAACCATTGCAGTGCACATGTCTCGGGATGCAGACATGAGCCTGGTTATATTATAATGAGAATATGTAGGGTAGCTCTTACACTACCTTTCGGTCATACCCTGGATAAGGTCCTTTTTCTTTCTTTAGAATAACAAAATAAATGCAAAAGTATATAGATACTCTTATTCCATGATGGCCCACTTAGAAAATCTCCTTTCCTTTTACAATTAGTTGTAGTCAAGGATTTTTTAAGCCTAAGAAATATTTAGGCATATAATAATGATGATAATGTTGATGATAATAACATTATTATATAAAATTAAAGACTTCCTTGAAGTACCAAATTTTCTAATTATATTATATGAATCATCTCATATATTCAAAATAACCATAGTGTGTGTGTGTGTGTGTATTATATATATATATATATATATATATATATATATATATAATCTCAATTGTACACATTTGGAAACTAAAGCAGCATTAATCTAATAATTTGCAAAGACCACAATGTAGTAGATGGCAAATCAACGCTCAAAATTAACTGCATAACTCAAAAAGTCATACTTATAACCACAATGCTTTAATATCTTTCTAGCCTGATTCAAATCTATTGATGCATTGTTTTTATCTCATTTCCTCTCGTAAAGGCAGTTTCTCACACTAACATCTATGAAAGGTATGCTAGAGGACATGCGATGGTATAGATTAAAAAAAGAAAACTTAGTTATGTATTATGTTCAAAGACACACACCAAATAGTGTTAGAGGTATGACAAGGATACCAATCTTTGGATGCATAATGTTCTTTCTATTACACCGTGCAATTTGATAAAATAATATAAAACATTTAAAATGTTATACATTTGTAGGGCCGGCCGAGTGGCGCGATGGTTAAGAACTCGCTTGGGATGCCAGAGGGCCCCGGTTCGGATCCCACATATGAGGGCCAGTGACACTGCCCTCTGCAGCTGAGATGCTGAACAACAGCTCAACCTGGAGCTGGGCTGCCATGAGTCGCCGGCGACGGCGTGGGCTGCAGTCCCTGTGGCAGCGGATTGCCATGGGCTACCGTGTGTGGCCAGCAGCCAGCGTGAGCGGCCAGCAGCCCCAGTGAGCGGCGTCCAGAAGCCGGCGACTGATCTGCCTCGCCAGAGAAGAGCACAATGATGATGCCAACTTGGGCCAGTGAAGCAACATCCTCCACAACTAGATTGAAGAACAAAACGACAGCAACTTGTCTGTTCCCCTTCCCCCAACTCCCCAGCACTGTTCCCATCCCCCCAATTCCCCAATAAAAAATCTTTAAAAAAATAAAATAAAATAAATAAAATGTTATACATTTTATTATTACCACTACTAATAATTAAATGTTGCTCATTACAGTTTACATAAATCTCAATTATATCCCATCTCTTGTACATTATTAGGACTATGCCATTTGATTCCTTTTACTTAGATAGTGATTGATATAGTTATGCCAATCTAGACATATTATGATTTTGGTTATATAAAACTAGAAGTTTTACAAAATAGTGTGATTGTCGATATTAAAGGGATTCATTTCTTATTTAATCTATGTGTAATGACAGTCTGAAGAAGCACTCTTTCATGAGAGACCAGCATGCACTAAAAAATTACCAATCATATCGTGTTTAGAACCAAATGATCAAGTGGAGGTTGGGAACAGAAAAGAGGAATGGAACCACAAATGATCCAGATATTGGAGTTACCAGTTTTAAATTGCTAAGGTTAATATGTATCAAAAATATATTTAAAAATTGAGATTTTTACTTGAATAAAATCAATATCAAATAGTCAAGTAGAAATTGGAGAAATCTAATATAAAATATCTAGCATTTGATAAAAATGTAGCAGAAGAGTGGATTAGTAAACTTAAAGATAGATTAAAAATATTTATATTGAAGCACATGTATAAAGTTGAAGGAGATTAAAAAAGAGTAAGAAACACATGCTTAAAAGGCATATCCTCTGTATATGTAGAATTCCAAAAATAGAAGACGGGGGTGTATTAATTCTATGTTACTATGTAACAGATTACTACAAAATCTAGCGGGTTAATATAAGAGTGTTTATTATCTCGTGATTTTATGGGTCTTGAATCTGGGCAAGGAGTAGCTTGATGTTTTATTTCAAGGCCATAATTAGATTTTATTCATATTATCTAGTAGGGTTGCAGTCTCACCTGCAAGTTTGACTGGAATACAGCCTGCTTCCAAGTATGTTTGTTGGCAGCATTCCATTATCCAGGGGCTTTTTGACTAAAATATGTACTTATTTTCCAGTTATTGGCTGGGGGGTGGGTCACTCAGTTCCTTGCCATATGGAGTCCTCCACAGGGCAACTCATCCCTCATACCATGGGAACTGGCTTCCTTAAAGAGGAAATGAGAGAGAGAGAGAGGGAGAGAGAGAGAGAAACACAGTCACAGCTTATTTGCAATCTGATCTATGAAGTGACCTGCCATTATTTTGACCATGTTCTATTCATTAGAAGCAAGTCATTATGTCCTATCCACACTCAAAGGATGGGAATTCCATAAAATCATGAATACCAACCAAAGAGGGTTTCACTGAGGCCATCTTAGAGGCTGCCCATCACAGAAAGAATGAGCACAAGCAGTATTTGAAAAAGTAGCATGGTGGACATGAGAACATACCTCTCAGATCTCTGACTTCAGGGAACATAACTGGCCCCAAAATCATCTGAAAATGTCATGTTGTTGGTGCCAAGACCACAATTCCAATGGGCTTCTCCCAGTGACTATACCCTACATAGATGCTAAGACAGGCATGCTTTTGGAAGACAGAAGTCTCTCTGGGTGACATTGGCTTAAGGACTATTCCATGACCTTGGCAAACTTTCTTTAGGATTTCACTGCAATCTAAGATGCTTTCACTCAAACTTTCTCCTTCACTCAGGATCAGACATGATTTGTGCTCCAGTAGCTCTTTTACCTTCTCCTGGAGCCTTGCTAATTTCTCTCGCAATATTTCCCCTAATAAATTCTTGCATGTAATCCTGTTTTTGTGTTTGCTTCTTAAAACACCTAGACTAACACAGATACTGGCTAAAATTATTCCAAAATTGGCACACATAAAGCCATAGTTTGAAGAAGTTCAATAAACTCAAAGCAGAATTTAAAAAAAAAATCTGAAACCTAACCCAAAGAAAGAATATTTAAAGCAGCAATAGGGAGAAAATTTCCTTGCTTTCACACACACAAAAAATAAAATGAGTCTTTTGGGTAATGATTCAGAAGAAATTATGAAAACTAGCTGACAATGGAATGACTACTTAATGATAAAGGCCCATTTCTGCCATGTTAGTATTCTATAAAAATAAAAAATATTCTCCAATAATTATGGTAAAATACTCAATCGTTCACATACATAAAAATAATAATTTATCACCAACAAAATACTAAAATGATTTTAAATAATGTGAATTCATAAAAATGTCTGATTATTCCAAAAGGAAAAAAAAGGTGGGAGAATAAATGAGGAAAAGAAAATTGGAAAAAACAGAAAACAAACAGAAAAATATTAGATTTAAACACAAATATATCAGTAATTACAATAAATGTAAGTAAGCTAAATATACCAAGTTAAAAAAACAGTTATTCGGTGGGGGGGGGGTGTAATTGGTCCGGAGTCTACGATACACTTAATCAATGATCATAGAATGAATAAGTGAATGACACAAACCCTGCTTTCTAGGTATTCACTGAACTATAGCATGAAATGGTTATATACAACATGCCAATAGCTAAGAAACAAATGTCACCAACTCCATCTAATGTGTTCTGAGTTTTTGGATAATATTAATTTCTTACGGCAACAGTAAATATCCTATGCTATTGGAGGACAATAGCAGTTTTATACTAGCTTGATGACAGTGTTCAGACACTGTCACAATGCACTGTCCTATTCTATGTGCTTTGCAAAGCAATTGTGAGAAGTAAATGATATCTAAGACTTTACCAATATTCAGGCTATCCTGGATGAAGAATCACAGGAGGAAGATGGATTTAAGTGAGGAAAACTATCATAGTTCTGAAAACCCTAAAGAGAAATCTATGAGGGCAGAATGTAATAACTGTGAAAGAACTAGCCATAACATTAGAACTCACATTCTCAATTTTGGTTATTTCATAAAGTATCATGAGACTATCCCATGACTGTCAAGATCCAATTTCCTCTGGAGTTAGGAAATTAACTAAATTTCTTTCCTTCATCATCACTACCTCCCTTATTTTAATTCTTACATGCAAAAACAAACAAACATAGCCTCCCCTTTCATCTCCCTAACCCCTATGCCCTTTGAAGAGGGTGGGGTTGGAGCAATTTTCTAATGTGACTCCAGATTGGGAGGGAGGCAAATAACTTTATTAAAATAAGATATAGAGGATATTCTAGCTTATTGTTCATCTTTGTCATAATAAAAGCTTAATTGTCTTCAGATTATATACCATGATGGATTCTGACCCTCCTCAACTTCACCAAAGGATCTTTTTCATCACACTGAAATGTTATTTATTTATTTATTTATTTGTCTATTTATTTATTATGCCTCAATATTCATGTTACCTATGTTATGCAGTCTGGAAGCTTCTGACAAATTGTCAGTCCAGTCACTCTGTGTGTGCTACCAACATGTCTTGATTCTCCTAGATATGTATTAATTAATATAATAAGAACCTCACTTCCTGTATATGAATATTCTGGTTCTGGAGGACGGTCGCTGGCACAAAGATATGATAGGACCTTATTCATTTATTTAAAAAGGTGACAAAGATAAAATGTTTCCATTGCTGAAAAGCATGATTTCAGGAGATGAAAATGAAATAACTAAGCTTCTAAGTGCACTCAAGATACCTAACGTACAGTAAAACAATGCTCTTAGGTTATTCAACCAGAGAAACGAGATATTTTAAATCTGCCAAGGGCAAATGCTTGTTATTATGTGGAACTTGTACTGAATTGCTCCTTTCCTCATTTTCCGCTTTCTACACAGCTTTGCCCCTAGTAGCCAACCTGACTACATACTATGGCCAATTGTGTGGTAAAGGAGATTTTTGAACAAGATATTGCATGTAGTATTTAACAAGAATGTAGTAATGCCCCAGTTCCATAGCACCTAGCCTTATTCTCAGGAAGAACTGTCATTTCATTGAGATCAGTCAAAGAACTACTATTTTCTCCCAATACAGTAAAAGTCTGTGTTCTCCTAATTTGATAACCAAAGCATTGACAACAGCAAAAGGCCTCTGATAACTTCATTATCTCTCATAAACTAATCTGGCAAGATCAAGTGACAAAATATGAAATGTCAAATCTATACTGCTACCTGTTAAAATGATCACACTCACTGTATATGTAATATGCCTATTCATTTTTTCTAACCTACCAATAAGCAACACTGCTTGAGCCTTGATGGGAAAAATGTCACATTACACACAGAAAGAAAACATAATTTAAAACATATGCTATTCTTATTATTTTAGAAAATCAAATTAACTTTTTTTTCAATCATACTAGCAGGTAGAATAAACACATTAAGCAACAGATCTGAACATCACCAGTGTATTCTGAGGTCTTGAATAAGGTTGACCTACATGAAATGTCCATGTGCTTTTTTATTGTGGCGTAATTGAAATATCACATTATACTAGTTTCAGGTATACAACATAATGATTCGATATTTGTAAATATGCAACATGATTGCCGCAATAAGTATAGTTCATAATTGTTACCATACATCGTGACAATTTTTTTTTCTGGTGATGAGAGCTTTTAAGACTGTTTTTATTGTCATTAAAATGAGGAAGATTAGGGAAAATAGTAATATGAATAAAAGGAGATCTTTTATTTTTCATACTGCAGTAGAATATATTGGCAAGTCTGTACCTAAGCACTAACCTAGAACTTTGCTATTTTTACTGAAAAGAATTACTGCCTTTTTTCCCTTAAGGTCTTGATTTAGGAGGCCAACAATCATTTCATATACTGATAATCCTCTGCTTTGTTTTTCTCCTGAGTGCTTGTCACCTTTGACAAACAATATCTTATAATTCTTTCTGTGTTTATTGTCTATCATCACACAATATTGTAAGCTCTCTGAAGGCAGCAGCTTTTACTGCTCTTTTGCCAAAAAACTAAGATACTCTTTGACATAACTTAGCATTTAACAAATCATTTTGAATGAACAAATGAAAGAATGAATGAATTCAATGGAAAATAGGAAAAGGTAACCAGAAAGAAGAAACCACAGCATAACATGTGATGGTAAAAATAAATTAACATTTATAAAGAATCCCAATAACTATAAACAGAGCTTAAATCACCTAACTAAAATACAGAGATTGTCAAAATAAACCAAAATAAAGAAGCATACACATACAAACTCTATGTATTATCTAATTTATAAGCTAAATCGGGATATGAGTAAATTGATTGAAAAAAAATGAGAAAGGACTTACTATTCAAATACTAGTGAAAAGAAACCTTGTAGCCATTTTAATATCTGACCAATAAACCACAAGGTTAAGACCATTAGAAATAAAGAGGGTTGTTACCTAATGATAAAACATTCAATTCACAAGGAAGATACGATAATTCCTAATTGTATAAACCTAATAACAAAGACTCAAAATATAAACAAAAAAATGTATAGAATTTAACAAATCCACAATCATACTGGGAGATTTTAACACATCTCTGTCATCAATTCATTTAACAGACACTGGGACAGCAGCTGTGGAACAAGCAGATAGAGGTGAATAAACGGTAAGAATGAGCCTAATCCTCTAACAACACTGCCCAACAGATATTTCTGTAATAATAAAAATATTCAATTTCTGCAAAGTTCAATAAAGTAGGGACTAGTCACCCAAGGCTAGTTAGTACTTCAACTGTGACTAGTATGACTGAGAAACATTTTTTTTTCTTTGCTTAGGCTTAATTAAAATTAAATGTAAATATCTACTGTAACTATTAACTCCCACATTAGGCAGTACAGTTCAAAAAGGACATATATTTAGAAACTTAATATATAGCATAAGTCACAGTAATTCAACACAATAGGTACTAACAATATCAGTTAGCCATATGAACAAGGCATCATCCCCACCTCACAAAATACACAGCCCAAACTTCACATTGATTACATTTAGAAATGGGAAAAAACAAACTTTATTGTATATAGAAGAAATTATAAGATAGTAACTTTATCATTCCTCCAAAATAAGAAAGGCTTTCTGAAATAAGATAAAAAGACAAACCAGAATATATTAAATTTTCAATCTTGTGTGTGTCAAAAGTAACCATAAGCCAAATGAAGAAGATAAACTACAGATAGAGAGGTGGTTTTGTAACACATATACCCAAGAAAGTTTGTATGCCCCAAATAGATGACGACTCCTAAAATCCTGTTTAAAAATTAAAGAAGCAGCAAACTGGAAACAGGCAATTCACGGAAAATTCTGCAGGGAACATCAGTATGCATATGAAAGATGTAGAATTTCACTAATCATCAGAAAACACAAAATAAATAAAACTGGAATGTCCTATCCATGGAACGGACAACAATGGAAATGACAGTTTCAGGGACTGTCAGGAATGCTTATAAATCACTGTTAAGAAAATAAACTAGTATAGCCGCTTTGGAGAGAAATAAAGCAAACTCTAGTCAAATTGAAAATGCACAGAATTTGTAACCTACCCATCGCACTCCTAAACAGTTTAGAGAAACATGTTTACAGCCACAGATGAGAGAAACATTGCTTGTGATAGTGAAAAAGTGAAAACGATCTGAATGTCTACAACCAAAGAATAAAGTGTGCACAGCCTTACAATGGCACATTATACAGCCCTGAAAACAAATGAATTCTAGATCCATCTTCTAGCACTGATGTATGATGCAGCTAGGCTAAGAAAAAGAGCCCTGAAGAACAACGCTGTGGTGATTTCATTTCAAAGTTTTAGATTATTTTTTTGGACTGTGTGTGTGTCTATATGTATATGCAGTATTACATATCATATGCATACTAAAAGCATAAAGAGGTATTTTGGGATGATGGACACATTTCAGGATAGTTACTATTGGGTTGTCGGAAAAGTCATGATGCATGTTTGTGACAGATGGCACTAGTTCATTTTTGGAAGTACTAGAGTCATTCGCATCTATGTTACTGCTATGTTATTTGACAAGCTGACAGTTCCAGCTTGATTCTTTAAAAAATTGAGCGATTTGGGTGAGTTTTGGAGATTTTACAACAAGTTGAAGATGGAAGACCAAACTGTGCATTTTTGCCATATTTTACTCTTTTGCTTCCATAAAGGGAAGAACACCCATCAAGCTTGTGAAAAGTTGCATAAAGTTTACGGTGACAATGCTCTAGAAGAACGTCAGTGCCAATGATGGTTCATGAAATTCCATGCTGGTGATTTTGATCTCAACAATGCTCCTCGGTCAGGGAGGCTCACCGAGGTTGATGATGACAAAATGAAGGCATTGATGGATTCATACCCATGTTACACAACATGAGAGATTGTAGAAATACTGAACATCCATCATTCAAGCGTTCATGACCACCTGATGAAGCTGGGATACATAAGCAAGCTTGATATTTGGGTTCCGCATGAACTCAAAGAAGTTCATTTGACAGTGCGTATAAGCATCTGCAATACGCTCATTAAACGTGAAGAAAACAATCCTTTTTTTAAAGCCGCTGATAACTTGTGATGAGAAGTGGATTGTTTACGACAACGTGGTGTGCAAACGTGATGATTCGACTCAAACGACATCAAAAGCAGACATTCATCAGAGGAAGGTTATATTCTCAGTGTGGTGGGATTTTAAAGGTGTCGTGTTTTTCGAGCTCCTACCAAGGAACCAAACAATCAATTTGAATGTGTACTGTTGACAATTGGACATTGAACAGATCCATCATACAGAAACATCCAGAGCTTGTTAATTGTAAAGGAGTTGTGTTCCATCGTGACAACGCGAGACCACACACAAGTTTGATCACCCATCAAAAATTATCGGGAGCTTGGATTGGATGTGTTGTCACATGACTTTGTGCCATCAGACTTCCACTTGTTTCACTTTCTTCAAAACTCCTTGTGTGGTATAATGTTCAATTCAGATGAGGTTGTAAATCAGCACCTTGTTCAGTGTTTTGCAAATAAAGACAGGTCAGTCTATGAACGAGGAATTATGAAGCTCACTGAAAGATGTCAAGAGGTTATCAAACAAAACGGGCAATATATCATTGATTGATCTTTGTTCTTTATGTAAATAAATGACCTTTGAAAAACATAGACAAAATATGTCATGACTTTTCCGACAATCCAGTACTTCTCAGGGGAAGGGAGAGTGATGCACTTATATAATGGGACACACTCATGAAATAATGATGATGATATAATTTCTGAATTTTCTCTTTTTTTAATCTCCAAATTATACTAATCTTTCCTCTGTGGCAATTAATGTATTCCCATGAATTGAATTCATTCATTTCTCAAAAATATTTGCATTTAAATTCACAATGAACCATTAAAACGTGAAGGAAGGAAGAAAGGGAAAAAGGGAAGCTGCTGGGAGAAAATGAAAGAACAGAGGGAGGGAAGAAGGAAGAGAAGGAGAAAAACTAGAAGGTATTTTCCACAACCTCCATCTATCACCATACTATTGTGATTGTTTGTGTATTCCATATCTATCCAGTTAATATCATTTATTGAGTAACAGTTGTATAGTTTTAGATTTATAACTATCTGATAGTCCTCTCAGTTGAATTGTAGTGTCTCATCAAGTTTCTTCATTTTTTTAATATAAAGTTTGATGTGAAGATGCTTTCAAACATTACTGACTTCATTATAATAGTCCAAGAAGTCAAAGATAAAGTGCCCTTTGCTGAGTGGCGAGCCCACTATCGGCATGGGGTCTTCACTATATTTCTCACTATCCTTTTCAGTGGAGGGGGAAAAAAAAACAAAAAGAAAGAAACATGCCTCCAATTGCTGCATTACATTCTTAATTTCAGTATTACATGGCCGTCTAAAAGCATTTCACAGGTGTTTGCTGGAACTCATTAGACTATTTGGAACTCCTTCATGCTCCCTAAAAGGCAATTAAAATGTGTCTGCAAATTACCTCCTGTGGGCCAAAGCACAGCTGCCTCTTCCCCCAGTTACTATGCAGTGTTTCCAAACACCAGAAAACTGCTTGGAAACCATCAGTTTGCAAAGGCAAAAAAGGGCCTTTGGGTGGCTTCCTTTCTTCTCATCCCCAGATAGGCCAATTCGCTTGGGGTCTGCTGCCAAAACACAAAACAAGGCTGTTAAATGACAAAAGTGGCTGATTACAAAGACAGCTTTGAGGGTCTGAGGATACAATAAAGACTTAAGTGATCCAATGAACTGGGGGAGTCTGCCTTTAAAATTCTTTTCTTCTATAATAAGAGTCACATAGAAGTGTGGGTTGGCCTTAAAAGTGACTGAATTGAAAATTCTGGGACTCGCTTAAGGGTGGAGCCCCGGCTTCCTCAGGCTGTGAGTATAATCATCCTGTCTAAGTATTATCTGCTTATTTCTCCAAATAACAACCTCATCATGTGCTTATACTCCTAAGATACAGTCTGCATATGCAATCCCTTCTCAGAAAAAAAAGTCTCCCCTATTCTTGGGGAATTTTACTTCTACAAGCGTAAAGGGGACCTTAATGGAGCAGTCGGAGCAGCCGTGGCCATCCTCACGGTGATCCTTTGCATTAACTCCTCTATTTAATTCCACGGAACAGAACCTGATGCTGAGGTTGAGACAGGGTGAGGCCAGAGAGTGAACTGGCACTTGGTAAAGTGAGGTTCCAATTAGCTGATTCCAAATCACAAGAACTTAATGAAACATGCATTCAAGGGAACACAAAATCAGTCTCTAATAATTCAATTGATTTCAAAGTTTTTCCTTGTTCAATTTTTAATTAGAATTTTTTTCCCCTGAACTGAAAGCACATCAGTTGATTTCATTTTATAGCTGTTTCTTTATTTCAATGAAATCATAATAAATCATGTATTTTGAAATGAGATAACTAGAAGTGAAAGCACAAATTAAAAGATAAGAAACTGCTATTTGTTTTTCCAAAAATTTGTGCCAGAAAATCAGCATGTGTAATTGTTGAATGTCACAAAAATGAATCATTTTAATATTTTTAAAAGTTCTGTTTGTCTAGTCAAGAGATTAAGCTACAAACTGGTATTTTGGGCAGCAAGAAAATTTGCACATTCAAATAAGGTGATGTGAGGTATAGAACAAGTGAAGTGAGATCCAGTTACAGATATGTACTCATTGAAAATGGCAAAATAATATGGAAGAGATTTATTATTTTCCCAGATAGCCTGAAAGGCATAGATTTCCAATAACTTAATTGGGATGCTGTTAGGAATAACTAAATGATGACTGCAAGCTATTTTGTAATTACCAAGTGCTTAATAATAAAAGTCGGCTAATTACCATTGGAAAATACATGGATGATTACTGGAAAGAAAAGGATGAGATGACAGTGATTGTTTTAATGTCTACATTAGTAATCATCTTAACTACTTTATTGCTGACCAATTAAGGAGATAAATGACCTTTTAAAGCAGGTGTTCTTGTATTCTGCTATATCTTAGTTTCCAGTATACAGTTCCACATGGCAGAGGTGGAGGTGGGCAAAAAACATCTTGCTGTAGCATAAAGCTTGACAGAGAGTCACGTACAAGTATATGGTTAAAGTTAAACACTTGGTGATGTTTAGATCTTATAAGAAAGCAATTTCAGCTCTCCATCTATCAGATCAATAGAATGAATGTCTTTTTTTCTTTTTCTTTTTTATTTACTCAGGCATCCTTCATGAAATCCTTCTTGACTACAGCAACTTCCAATGATCTTTCCCTGTGCTGGAATAAGTATACACAGTATTTATCTTGCTCTTTTTTTTTCTTTTTAGCACTTATCACTACACATGTGTCTCGCTGTGTGTGTGTGTGTGTGTGTGTGTGTGTGTGTGTGTGTGTGTCTGTGTGAGTGATTATTGTTCATTTCCTTGCTCCACTATACAGCACACTATAATATAAGCTTCTTAAAAGCAGCAATTTGGTTTCTTTTATCTCATAGTAGTCTCAGGACTGGCCCGAATAAGTCCTCAATAGTTTGTTGCAATAGGAAACCAAGGCATTCCTGTACATTTCCCAAATAATTACCAGGAGTGCTTGTTTATGGGCATTGTATCACAAGATCAGTCTTTGTCCTTTGGCAACTCCAGCAATTCAGCCTTTTCAAAGGAGCCTTCATCAATCAGGATCAAGGAGAAATGACTCATGTTAATTAAAATTATAAGGTATGGATGTATAGCATGCCAAAAACTGAGATGGCTGTGTGGCTCCTCAGTAAATATCAAATAGGCACTCGGAGTTCTAAGTCTAGGAATCAGACTGGGCTGAAATTAGAAACACTGAGCTCATCAGCATATATATGGTATTTAAAGCCACTATTGAACTCTTACCTAAATATTTTATATTAATAGGTCCCCCCGACTATATTTTAAATTCAGCTCTGACCACACTGTCTTGTTTTCTTTGGTTATTTTAGATACACCAAGTGTGCCTACATGTGGATCTCTGCGTGCAAACAGCGGGGCCATGTTTATCTCCTCCCTTCTTAACCCCCACTACCTGCCAAGCAACCACACGTTTCCTGCCCTATTCTTGATTCACCATAATACGTTTTCTTTTTTATTTATTCCTGTATTTATTCTCATCTTTCCATCTCACCTGACCCAAAGGAATGTAAGCCCACAAGCTTAGGGAACTTGATTGTCGCCTGTTAAATTTTGAAATTGTATAGCATAAGACAAATGTTTGCAGAATGATTGAAGGAACGTTATTTTAGCATTAGTGTATCTTTCTAAAATCAGGAAAATAATAATATAGGTATCTCAAGAGAACTGAATAAGTCTAGCAACACTTAGACAAAATAGACTTTAAAACAAAGGCTATAACAAGTGACAATGAAGGACCCAGAAATCCCACTTCTGGGTATTTATCTGAAGAAACCCAAAACACTAATTTGAAAAGATTAGCATCCATATGTTTAATGTAGCACTATTTACAATTGCCAAGATATGGAAGAAACCTAAGTGTTCATCAATAAATGAATGGATAAAGAATGATACGTATATACAATGGAATATTACTTAGCAATAAAAGAAAATGAAATCTTGCCATTAGCAATGACATAGATGAACCTAGAGGGTATTATAGTAAGTGAAATAAGTCAGACAGAGAAAGACAGATGCAAAGTGATTTCACTTATACATGGAATCTAAAGAACAAAATAAATGAACAAATAAAACAGAAACAAACTCATAGATACAGAGAACATTTTGATGGCTGCCAGATGGAAAGAGATGGGTGAAAAAGGAGAAGTGAGTAGGAAGTATTAATTGGTAGTTACAAAATAGTCATGGGAATTTGAAGTATACTATAGGAATATAGTCAATGATATTTTAATATCATTGTAATATATATGGTGTCAGATGGGTATTAGACTTGTTGGGGTGATCGCTTTGTAAGTTATATAAATGTGTAATCACTATGCTGTGCCCTTGAAACTAATATAATATTATGTGTCAACTGTAATTGAAAAATAAAAAATATATATATTAAAAAAATAAAATAAAATCAGGATAATAATACTACAGACTTGTAAAGAGGATTGAATAGTCCAGGTAAAGGCTCTCAGAAAAAGGTTCTCAATAAATATTATTATTAGCATCAAATACTAAATTACTTTCATATATTTCATCCAATCATTTTGATGAAGAGTATAACTGTAGCACAAATTTTAGGTAAAGTGTTTTCCAAAACCCTTATTGGAAATCTGCCATAGAAGCCCAAAATAAACATTGTTTTAAACATACAGAAAAACCTCCTTTTTGAGTTTTTCATTTTAAGTGGTGTTTTGTAAAATATATTCATCATTTTGAAATATTGATTAATTGCCCTGATTCCTTAACTTCCTAATTTAGTGTTTTGAAAAATGCTTTCCATTTTTGGCATTTATTTTGCAATATTCTATCTTCAACTGAACTTTACTTAGGTTGTTGTCAGAAGTTTTACATGATGGAGTTAGCAAGCAAAGTCAATATTTGGCAACACTAGTACGCACTACTTATAAATACACTTTCCCACATCCCTTCAGCAATCCATAACAAAAGATGATGGTGCCAAACTTTGCCATTTTATTACACTCACATAAGCATGGTGGAGCTTTAGAAGAAATATACACATTTAATGCCTTAAACCAAAGGTAACATAAATATCTCCAATAAAGCCCACTGATGTCATTCAGGATGTATCACAGAATGATACAAAGGAAGAATTTAAAGCAATTTCAATACTCTGGTTCCCTCCCTGGATGAGATTTAAAATTGGTTCTCTGTCAGGTAAAGCACCTTGATCTGATGACATATATAAAGATAATTGGATAGCCCTAACCCCAGCTCTCTTGAGTTCTAAAACCAAAAAAGCTACAATTATCTGCTGCCCATTCAGGGTTTCAGAAGGAGTTTCTGGTATCTAAGTTTAGGTTCTTACTGCCTAATCCTAACCAATTTAATTGTTATTAATATGCAGATATCATGCAGACTATAAAAAGCCTAAGGGTGTAGTGATTCCCCTTCAGTTGTCAGCTCAATCTTGGTGGATCCCCTGCAGCTTGACAAGAACTCACTAAATGTAAGGTAACTGAAATAACTTATAAGATTACGCCCTCAGATTGGTGAAAGGAGATACTATATTCAGAGCTGTGATGGTTCATTTTATGTGTCAGCTTGAGTGGGCGAAGGTAAAACCTTATTTCTGGGAATGTCTGTGAGGCTGTATCCAGGAGAGAGTAGTGTTTGTATCGGCAGATTGGGTAACGAAGATTGCCCTGATCAATGTGGGTGGGCATCGTCCAATCCCTTGAGGTCTGGAATGGAACGAAAAGGCAGAGGAAGGGCACATGTGCTCTTTTTGCTTCAGCTGGGACATCTATCTTTTGCTTTCAGACATCGCTGCCCCAGGTTCTCAGGCCTTTGGATTTGGGCCAAATTACACCATCAGCTTTCCTGGGTCTCCAGCTTGCAGAAAGCAGATAGATCATAGGGCTTCACAGCCTTCATAATTTTGGAGCCAATTTTTAAATATATATATGTCTCCTATCAGTCTATTTCTTTGGAGAACTCTTAACAAAGAGCCTTATGCCACATTTTAAATTAACTTTGAACTAATGAAATGTACATTTTGGGCATAAACGTGCTTTGATGAATACCTAAATATCTCTGACCATTAAAATGATTGATAGAAATTTTAAAACAATCTTTCCTCATTAAAGCAATTATCTATGATTTTATTTATTTATTTATTTATTTATTTATTTATTTATTTATTTTATAATGTTCCCATCCCAGTGGGAATATTTTGAATGAACCCGTTAAGAAATCCATTCCTTTCCCTGTCCTTGAAAGTGAATATCAGTGGTTCAAATACCTGAATGGACATCAATATTGCTTTATTTTAGAGAGCTTTAAGATATATCAAGTCCCAAGACCCTTTCTAGTTCTACTGAATCATAACTCTGAGGTTGAAGTACAGAAAACAGATTATTTCAAACCACAACAGCAACTTCCTCTATGGACTACAAATAAAAACTACTCTATGATACTTACATGCCCACTAGAGTGGCTTAAATGAAAATGACACGTGCTGGCAAGGATGTAGAACAAATGGCACACTCCCACACTGCTAGATGGAAATTTGATGCAATCACTTTGGAAAATCATTTGACTATGTCCACTCCCAGTGATCTCATGTAAACCTTGTGACCCAGTAATTCTACTCCTGGGTTCACATTCAACTGAAATGAGCACAGCTGTTTACTGAAAGACACACATTAGAATGGTCACCGTGGCACTCTTTGTAATAGTCTAAAATGAGACACTACTAAAGTACTCATCTATACCCACCCATAGATGAATACATCATGGCATATGTAACAAAAAAAACAGCATGTCTCAATGAGAATGAAAGGGCTACTGCTACATCAATGACATGAATGAATCAAACATAATATCCAGTGAAATAAGCTAATTAATTAAAAGAGAATCCACTCCATTTCATTGTATTTACACCACCTTCAAAAAATATGCAAAAACAATCTAGGATGTTAGAAGTCAAGATAAATGGTTATCCTGGAGCAGAGGGGCAGCTATGACCAAAAGGGTGACCTGGGGGCTTCTCGGATGCTGGCAATACTCTGATTCTATATCCGTTTGCTGAATGAGTTAATATGTTAGATTTGTGAAATTTATCAAGCTGTACAATTATGATGTGTGTGCATATATATATGTTAAATTTCAATAGGAAGCTTACAAAAAGAAAAAAAAAGTCCCCATGTAATTCTGCTGATCAATCAATAAACTCATCAAACGTAAAATTTTTCCGGGTTCACCCCAAGTATTCTGGACCACTGTTGCACTGAAGAGTGAAAACTCTCTCCATCACATATGAAAATCTAGTTAGGACACAGTTTTTGTGAAGCAGCGGACAAAGGAGCTGATATAACCCTTACCTGGAGAATTTGAATTTATGAATATTACCATTACCTAATTTTCTCAAAGTTTACTGCAAAAAATAGGTTTGGAATAAGTTCTAAGAATCTGCATATTTTCACTTAAGATGATTTTGATGCAGATGATAATCAATTTATATGTCACACTTCCAGAAACACTGACTTTAAGTGAAGAAATGGATCTTCAGTGTGGGTTACTGTGGCCCTTTGACACTGGAAGCCTTTCACATGACACCCGTTAGGTCCTCGTGCTGTAAGTAACTACCTTCATGTAAACCTGAGCATGTGCTTTTCTCTGGTGTCTGAGAATAATGCTTACAGATGTGATACTTCTAAAATCATGAGGTAGGAGCTGGTAAGAGCTCAATCGTTTAGAAAGAATTGGCTTTGATTAAAATGTTATCCAATTTTATTAACAATGAAAAGATTTATAAACATTCATTCTGAGCCTCCTATGTACCAAATACTCTTTGTAGGGGCAAAGCATACATCATGTATACTACAGGTCCCTGTCTGTGTGACAGTACAAGGAAATCTCTTTCAGTCCATTCTGAGTTATCACTGCTTACTTGCTAAACCTCAGATAGTCTTGGACTAATAGTCAATCCCATGTCATCTTTTCATGTGTTCAGATTATAGTTCCAGATGTTTTATTTCTAGCCAGTCAGACTTACTCAGAGAATTACTAGAAGCAAACTACAAGGTATGATCAAACAATTTAAACAATGGTGAATGTTTAAATAAAAAAAAATATATATATATATATTACCGTAAAAGACACATTGCCGTTAATCTCCCTCAAAGTATTCCCCCTCACTTTGAACACACTTATCCCATCATTCTTGCCACTTTCTAAAGCAGTTCTGGGAGTCCTCTTTTGTGAGTGTCTTTAGTTGTGCTGTCGGAGCTGCCTCGATGTTCTGAATCGATTGAAAACTTTTACCTTTCATGTTCATTTTGACTTGGGGGAAGAGCCAGAAGTCTCACAGTGCCAGATCCGGTAAATAAGGTGGATGAGGATACACTATAATGTTTTTATTTAACAGAAATTGCCATATACCAAAAGTGATGTGTGACATGGAGCACTGTCATGGTGGAGGATGATTTACGGCACACTTTAAAACACATCTTCTCTCGGGCCGGCCGAGTGGCTCAGTTGGTTAAGAGCT
>NW_017731375.1:1001454-1009648 GCF_001890085.2 Hipposideros armiger | reverse complement strand
GGAAGGAAGGAAGGAAGGAAGGAAGGAAGGAAGGAAGGAAGGAAGGAAGGAAAGAAGGAAGGAAGGAAGGAAGGAAGGAAAGAAGGAAGAAGAAAGGAGGGAGGGAGAAAAGAATGTGAATGGTATGTGAATGGGAAAAATTTCACTAAAACTAAGCTGTTTTCAAAATAGCTCATTTGACTAAATTCTAATTTAAAAGCAATTTTTTTACATTGTATTGCAATGCTGTGAAATTAGATCCTTTATATAACATAGTTAATCTACATCCAAAGAGAACTAAACCAAAAGAGAGGAATTTCCTTTTGTTTCCTGTATAACTAAAAATATTGACATAGTTATTGAACAGTCAAAGAGAAAAATTCCAAGAAGATTGTAAATCCCACAATAAAATGTTTTATGGTAAAGATATTGACTATTAAAAATAAGATTGTCAACCTATCTGAACTCTAATTTTATATTTTAGATAAAATTATTTGATAGTATTTGCATATTCAAAATTGGAGAAAATGTTAATTGATAGAATTTACAATTTCATAATCTCCAGACTGAACATTGACCTGAATTGGTGAGTTTTTACAAACATTCATTCTTTGGTTTAAGAACATTTGTCTTCATTCATCACAATCTCCTAATTGGACACAGACATTTTAATATGTAAATATTGCATACATATATATTTTACTTTAAAAATAATCTACAGATAATTTCTAGATTTGGGAAAAGAATAGAGATTTCAGAAGCAAATTAACTATATAGGAATCCACCAAATTCCATTTTCAAAGGAAGAATATGAATAAAAAAATAAATGTGTACAAAACAGTTTGTCAAGAGCAGTAAAATTTCAATAGCAAGTAATTTATTCAAAGTACATATTCATATAACATTTGAATATGAATAACTATTTTAATGATAATTTTGATGCTAATTTGAATTAAGAAATAACAAATTTATAGATAGAAATGTTTATGCCATGGTTTTAAAAAGGTGTATAGAATAACTTAAAATTTTAAAAATACATATTTACTTTGATTGGACTATAGTAATACATGTGTGGATGCATGTATGTATGTAAAGGATATGCAGTGTAATGACTCATTTAATTGTCATCAATTTATGACTTAAGAATAACCAACACAGGAAGTAAAGTAATATTTTCAGGACATGGAATATTCCTTTCTTTGCCCCACCAGTAACTCGTCTCTGAAATGTCTCCACTGAGAAAGCTCTTCCCTTTCTCATTCTACCAAATTCAATGAGTCTATCTTATTCCATTCACACCCAAATTGCTTTTCTTAAAAAACAACAGATTTTTTTAAAATGCTGCGTATTTATGCCTTTATTATGAATAGATGTTTAGCCAATTACAAAAAGTAACAAACTATGTGACACTTTTAAAATCTGAACACTGATTATTGGTGTGTGTGTGTGTGTGTGTGTGTGTGTGTGTGTGTGTGTGTGTGTGTGCGTGCGTGCATGTCTATTATTTTAAAAGTTGAATGGCTGGTAGGATTTAGAAACACAAAAACAGACACAACAACTTTAAGAATTAGTTGTTTTTCACACACACACACACACACACACACACAATGCCATTATGAGTTTTCCAAAATTCATATTAAACAAATACATTAAACAATTTACATGATATAAAAGCACTTAGCAAATGTAATCAGAATAAAATCAGTTAAAATAGGCCTATGATGATAAACTATTGAAGGTTTTTTTTTCTTTGTATTTTAACTATAGGTAGAGAAATATAGTTTTCTTAACTGAAAGTAGAACATGTCATGCAATCAAATAAGTAACAACCTGTAGCAAATACTGAGGACTGACTAAGATTTAGGGAAAAATCAGCAGGGAAAAAGCAAAAAGAGAAGAAAGAGGGAAACCTCACACAGAATGAAAAGCAAAATGAGTTTGATGGTTTTAATTAAGTGTAAAGAAAATATTAACAGCAGTGGGGGAAGGAAAACTTCAATAGTGCAAGCAGAAGACTTCTCAGAAGGTGACACAACTTAATCCTATCAACTTCTCATTTGCATATTCATAGTAAAAAAATAACAATGGCATTTGTGTGACCAAAAATATATGCAAAGCAGTCATTGTGATAGTTCAGTAGCTATTTTTGAAATGGAAATTCCCTTAGAATTTGAAACAACTCCTTCAAACCACCAAAAGGCATCAGCCTCCGCTTTAGACTACAGCCTTTTTTCAACGTGATATGCTGGATTTAGCCATAGTATTCCCTTTAAAGGCCAACTTTATCCCGTCTATAAAAAAAAAAAGATAGAATTGCTTCTGTGTACGTGAGATTGCTATAAACATCTGGAATGACTGATTAAAAAAAACACACAAACTTGTGTCAGTGAACTGATACAGCTATATCATTTTGCTGTTTACAGCAATAAGAAACAGTTTCTTACAAGTTCTGGGGAAAAAGTTATCTTATGTGGAAAAGATAAGTAATTTTATCATCAGTACCCCCTAAACACACACAACAAAGCTCTGATTGTTTATCAGTTGTGACCCCTTCATTGATGGCTACATAACCTCATATGTCTGCCACTGATTGTGTGCGTATATTCAGCACTAACATTTTAATAAGAAAAAAAATGTTAAATATCAAAGTAATAGATGAGCATTCCTCTAAAAGCCAATTTCATTAAATACCATCGGTATTAATCTTTCTAAATCTTAATTACAGCCTTTTGACATATTACCCCCCATTTGACCTTTTCTGCTCAATTCCAGTAAAGAACTCGAGGACAGACAGGGATACCAGGCCATGTAAACCTGCAGGAAGGCATCATTTTAATGCTACTGAGCAAATGAGGATGGTGACCCCAAATTATATTTTATTCAAGAGTCAATGAGACCACATATTTTTAAGCGATCAACCAAATTCAATCTCTTTTAAGATTAACACATCCAAAATGAGATGCCTGTAAGTCTGAGTGGATAAAGTTCTAAAAACTGGGGTTTTAACAAAAAAAAAAAAAGGAAGTCTATTGCTGAAGAACAAAACTTCCTGAACTAGATATGTCCAACAAAATTTAAAAACAATTAGTAATGGCAGTTTGTAATCGAACAACTTGAAGTTCAATTGAAAATAGTAGGGACTAGCAGCTCCAAGATTAAAAAACTAATGATTCTGCTATTAAGCCACATTTGCACCAATCAATAGCTCAAAAGCATCCTTAGTTTGTTAGATCCACTGAATAAGCACAAGCAAAATCTTTGAAGAAAAAGGGTCTAAGAAACTTTTTCCTGGGACCATGTAAAAACTCTGCTACCAAGCGCCAGAAACTTCAATGGCAGTTTGTTTAGTACAGCTATGTAGTTATTTTTGCCCATGTTTTTTTTCCTTTATCTTGATATTTTTCTCCCTTTTATATCCCATAAACTTTGCTTTAGTTTATTTCTTTTTTTAAAGTCTTTGCTTTTTTTCCATTTCTTGTTTTTCTGTTTTTTTTTTTTTCCCCTTGATATATCATCTTTATGTCCCTGAATCTACTGGTCTGTCTCTTCCTTCTTTTTTCCCCCCAGCAGTAAACTAATGGGAAAATAGAGAGAATTTTAAAAGACCAATAATTAACAGTATAAGCAATTTAGGAATTATCCTGTATGGTGTTTCCCCTAAGATCTACCTTTAAATTTTAAATTTAAAATTTAATTTTAAATTAAATTATTCCAGGTGGATGACCTGGAATAATAGGTTGCTGCTATTGTGGAGGTTATCACAGTTCATTTCGAGCACATCGATAAAACCATTTAAAAATTATAGAAATCTAGACTATCTGGGAGAAAGCCAATGATTCTGGATGGGTGAAACTGAACAGAGAATTGGGATATTTATAAGATGCATATGATAGTGTCCTTTCAATAACAGTGCGATTAATGACCCCCTTGCTTTCACGTGCAACATGGGTAGAGAAGACTTGCCAATAAAGAGAGCAGAAACCTATAGCCTCTGCATTTGAAACTTATCAGGGTGTTTCTGCCAGCCTGTCTTATCAAGACCAAAAGTAGTCATAAAGCTTTGTGCTGGAGAAATGTTTCTTTACTTTGCAACATCAAATCAGGCTTTAATTCCGGTCCACTGTACTTAGAAACTGACAAGGTTAGTAAGATATAGATGGTGAATGACAAGGTAGTTTGTAGTCTGCTTTCTGCAGTCTGAAAAAAAATCACCTCTATCCCTCAACATTAAAATCGGGTTTGTGTCCCCAGCGTATGAAATTCTGCCATTTTAGATTTATTTGTTAGCCATTGTCTTTTTTAAAAGGAGACACTGTAGATAATACATTATCATGAACTTTATAAAATTTTACTGTATTACTAAATCTGTTAGCTATTATTTCTAGAGGCTATTTTTGTGTTAGACAAAAACTGTGCTAAATAAACACCTGGCAAATATTATCAATTAATTTCATAACAACACTAAAGAAGAGGAAGGGAGAATTTTACTATTAATTTTTCTACTTATTTCCATGGTGGGGCCTGGAGTACATGTATTAATCCCCCATGTCACACAGTTACTAAGGGACAGAATCCAAATCTGAGCCCAGGTCTGCAGGGATCTACAGACCCTGTGGTCAAGTGAGCCATCTACATATACTCTACTGATTTTCCAGTTCTTTCAGGTTGCTTTCTTCCTGGCCTGGAGACCTTGTCCCCGAGAAACATTGATTTGGGGTCACGGAACTGCTGAGCTGGTGGCCATGTCTGGCTGGCATCTGGGGTGTTTTGGAAGGAGGTCATTGCAGAGGGGATTGTTTTCAGAGAAAGAGGTTGTGGAAGCAGCAGGCAGAGCCCGAAAACGAGTTTCAGAAAATTCACTAAGGGGCCGGCCGAGTGGCTCAGTTGGTTAAGAGCTCACTCAAGAATGTGAGCTCTGAGCAACAGGGTCGCGGGTTTGATTCCCGGCCTGAGCTGAGTGGCCAACAGCTGCCAACAGGGGGCAGGATGGCTCAGCTTAAAAAAAAAAAAAAGAAAGAAAATTTACCAAGATCCACTGGGATGAAAAGCATGGGAGGTAATTCCCCATGTGCACATGCAGCCCAAGTTCTCCTGGTTAGCTCTGACCCGGAGCGCCATTTCCACAATACACATTAATAAGGCACTTTTCTTGGACAAATCAGTGGGGCTGCTTGAACGGCTTATGCAACTAGGTTTCCACAGGAATACAGCCGTTTGGTGCAGTGTGGAGAAAGATGGAGCCCTTCCACAGCAGGGCTCTTAACTTGGAGGTTCACTGTTGACCTTGATCATGTACATATTTTTAGTTCCCTTAAATCTAAAACAACCTTCCTGCTCTTCAGCTCTCTAGGGCTTCTGTGCTCCTGCTGCGCTAGTCATGTCGCATTAGATGTTGTCACTAAGAGGAACTTCGGTGATGCATCATAATGAGATACACTAGGAGGGGAATGCGAAAGGAGGACATGACAGGTGGAATACCAAGAACCCGACACCTTGAAATGAGGCAGGAATGACTCTCATGGAGAGACCTTCCCGCTACCTCACGATGCTGAGGGCACACCACTTTGATTTCATTCTACACATGTTTACTGGGTCTCTGGGAGGCACAGAATGTGTATAAAGATGGATTCAACATGATCCTTGCCGTCCGAGCCTTGATAATCAAGACAAGGAGAGAAAGACAGGCATACAAAGGGGCAGAGTAATTATTGTATAGTGTTGCAGAGCATAGATTTTCATTCAGGTCGACTTGGAGTCATGTCCCAGCTCTGCCACTTATTAGTGATGAGACCTTGATCACGTTATTCCTCCTCTCAAACATCAGCTTCCTTATTTGTAAGTGATTGTATTATGTGTACGGTTGTTTTGACAAGGACTGAACGCAGGGTCTGATTTGTCGTACTCACTCTTTAAACACATAATGATCTTGTTACAGGTAACATCAGTAATGGTTATCAAAGCTAGTCTGCGTTAAGTAGGTTCCATGCAGGCACTGCAAGGTGCTGCGAGTGTAGAGAGGAACAAGGAGTGATTCTTAATTAGATTAGGGAAGTTCTTATGGACTACAAGGCAGAATGTGAAATAGGACTAAGAGTGGGGAGGATGTGAATAGTCCAAATAACATTGATGATGAAATACCAAAGGGGGAAAATGTCTTCGAAGTACATGTGAAGGATGTGTTCATAAAAAGAGTAAAACTGATTTGAGCAGGGTATGGGAATGTGGATAAAAGCTGTGAACTGAGGTAGTGACCACATAATGAATGGCCGTTTATAAGACACTATGTACTGTATTCTTTTCTTAAAGCAGCTGGTGTTTGTACAGATTTCTTGCACAATGTTAATAGCACTACTGCTAAAAAAGGATCTGTGACCAACTGGGGAGTGACTGGGTTAAATAAAGTTAGCAGATGTCTTAGCTACAGGACTTTTCATAGCCTTTAAAAAGCCAATGAGCACTGGATTAGGGATGCGCTGCACTACCCAATGGCTTCTATTAACATACTATGGGGTGTTTTCTTGTGGTACATCCTTTTAGGAAAAGCATTTGGAAATAACTCTTCCAAAGACAATGGAAATGCTTTAAGAGACTTTGAATGCAATCACGGCATTTAGTTAGTTTCAAGTTTAACCAACTTACTGAGCAATCTTCAGAGTCCAGAGTGCTAACCATTACACCATGGAACTGAGCAATCTTCAAATCATTGGCATATAAAAATAAAATGGTTTTATGTTTCTCCAATTACTGATTACAACTCTGGCTGTCCAGTCCCCTTATCTGGCTATTTAACAATATCTTGAGTAGATTCTACAACATCGTGACATAACAACTTTGGGCTGTCCAATGTAATGTAGTAATCTCTTAACTGATTCAAAGCTTGATATTCCTGCCTCCTAGTACACTCTAAAGCATTTAGTGTTTGAGGGTAGGAAGAAGAAGATAGGACAAGCCACTCTTCCTTAATTCTGTGAGGCTACAGCGGCATCATTACTGCCTAACACTGACTATCACAGCTCCTGTGAGGCAGGCATCCTCACCCCGGCACTCACAGGTACATGCGTATTGATCCTTCAGAGGGCGCCATGCAGTCCCCACACTGCCGGATCCCTGACATGGGGGCTTCAGCTCCACATCCTCTCTTTCGCTCCTCCATCTCCCACCGCAACTCAAGTTGCTGTGGTCCTCCAGGGTGAGGAGCTGACGTGGTACCTTAAACCAGCTACTGCCCTGGTGCTTGCTTGACCCGCTGGAAATTCACATCCTTGCTAAGATAGAAAGCATGCAGGCTGTTCAAGTGTCTTTCACCTGAAATATCTTACCAGTGCTCTAACCTCCACTCAGATTGTCATGGGCACAGCCCGATAAGCATATTACCTAAGCAGAGACCTGACCAGGGAACAGGAGGGATGCTAGTTTCTCCTTCTCACTGACACTTCCAATCTCGATGAGTGATTCACCTGGATTCACCTTTCCCTGCCTCAAGCATATACCTACTTGGCTTATTAAGGAAGACAGACTCTATGGGGAGGAGGAGAAAGCATTGCACCTCGAATTTTGCACTACCACCCAGGCCTGCGATCCTGATAAGCGCTTCCCTTCCTGTCTCCAACCCACTGTCTATGTCCACTGGGAGTGAGACAAGGAGGGGGTTATTGATAGGGGAAGTGCAAGTTATTTCATGCTTGGTCAAACCCGGGTTTTCTGTTCTCAGTTAATTACATTAAAATTAATTTACATACAGATATAAAAATACATATAAAATATACATATCATGCATGTGTGCATGTGTGTGTATGTGTGTGTGTGTGTGTCCACGTAGAACAAAAGTGTAGCGGGCCATGATGGACATGCGGTATGAGTGAGAAACAAACTATTGTTGCAAGCCATTAAGATATGCGAGCTCAGGGCCGGCCAAGTGGAGTGATAGTTAAGAACGGGCTTGGGACACCAGAGGGCCTCGGTTTGGATCCCACATATGAGGGCCAGTGACACTGCCCTCTATAGCTAAGATGCTGAACAACAGCTCAACCTGGAGCTGGGCTGCCGGTGAGTAGCTGGCGATGGTATAGGCTGCAGCCCCTGCTGCAGTGGGTTGCCATGGGCTACCATGTGTAGCCAGCAGCCAGCGTGAGCAGCCATCAGCCGCAGTGAGCGGCCGTCCAGAAGCCGGCGACTGATCTGCCTCGCCCAGGAAGAGCGTAATGATGGTGCCAAT
>NW_017731375.1:993182-994379 GCF_001890085.2 Hipposideros armiger | reverse complement strand
TTTCGCCCTCTACAGCTAAGATAGTGAACAACAGCTTGACCTGGAGCTGGGCTGCCGTGAGTCACCAGCGACAGCGTAGGCTGCAGTGGGGCTGCAGTGGGCTGTCATAAACTACCATGAGTGGCCGGCAGCTGGCGTGAGCTTTTGTGAGCTGCCGTGAGCCACTGTGAGCAGCCGACCAATGGCTGGCGAGCAACTGCCTCACCCAGGAAGAGCTCAATGACAATATCAACATGGGCCATGAAGTGATGTCCTCCACAACTAGATTGAGGAACAAAAGGACAGCAACTTGTCTGTTCCCCTTCCCCGAACCCCTAATGCTGTTCCTCTCCCTCCAATTCCCCCCCAAATTCTTTTTTTTTAAAAGAAAGTTTGTGACCAAACTCTTTTTTTTTTAGCAAAGTAAGGTCAATGTATAAGTTTTTCAGTTTAAATGTATCTGCTTCTTATGTGGATATTTTCTTTGATTTGGTTTAGAAAAGTATTCTGAGATTCAAATTTTTAGCCCCTTGCCAAAGTATGTTAGTTCAGCGTTCACTCATTTATTAAACAAACATTTACTGGATCCCATTTTAATGCAGGCACCGTGCTAGGCTTTGGTGATACAAAGTTGGCTTAGTGGCTGCCTGCAAGGAGCTCCGATCTAGAGGTGAACAAGGAAACAACTAGTAATGCAATTACCAAGTTGATATTTCATGAGCTAAAATGTTAAATATGCCAGATATTGAGGATGTGCTAAGTGCAATTAGTAAATGTTTTTGTAAGGTTATTTGCAGGGAGCTGAGGCATTATTTACATAAGCAACAAAAAACAAACAGAAAACATCCAAGAAATGCCTCCCACCTGTTTGCCAAAGGGTCTATAGTGCATCCCAGAATCACTATATCGATAATAACATTGGAAGACAGGTCTTTGTTAGGTATATTAACTGCAGTATCAATGCATTTATATAATGAGTCTGTGGCTCTCAAGTTATATTAACCCCCAAGGCATCTAGCAAGATTTTGAGTCAATGAGCCACAGTAAAGTCATGCAAAGGGCTTGAACTTTACAGGTGCTTTTGTTTGATGGAAATACTATTATGCTTTCCTTCCATGCATCCCACCCCAAAACACACACACACACACACACACACACACACACACACACACACACTTAATTATTACCTCTTTAGTAGAGCCTCTTCTGACAGTTCTA
>NW_017731375.1:982247-990603 GCF_001890085.2 Hipposideros armiger | reverse complement strand
TCAGAAATTCCTGAACTTATCTGAGACTAAGAGACCATATCTATAAAAAAATAAAAAAAAATAAATGATGACAATTTTACTTATTTTATATAATAATTAGAATCCCCCCAAAATGTGAGACTTGACGTGGAGATAATTTAGATATGTTAAAAGTACTAAATATAAAGGAGGATTACTATTACTCATTTGGAGTGGAGGAGGGGGGGCAACAAAAGAAAATTAAAATTAGAAAACAGAAATTTAGATTACTTTAAGGGATACACTTGGCTCCTGAAAATGATCAGATATCATAATATAGACATTCTAACTTATAACAACAGAGGAAACTGCTTAAAACTGCCATGCAATAAAATCTAGTAACCGTAATAGAGTTTTTTGTTTGTTTGTTTTAATCTAAAAGTTGTTAGTCAGTATCCAATAATTGAGGCATGAGAGTCCATCCAACTTTCATACAATCTGGTGTAGAACAATAGAGAAAGCTTTGTTCTTCTGGAATTGTAAAACAAGCACTGGACCCAGTGAGCTAATTTCTAATTTCAGATCTGTCAAGATTTAGCTTAGTGACCCTAAGCAAGTAACTTAATCTTTCTGAATTCCATTTTCTTTATCTGTTCAATGGTAAGTTAATTAATTTGCAATCTAGTTGGGAACAGTCAGTGAGATAATGTATGTGAAATATAAGTAGTAACTCTTAAAAGTATAAAGTGCAACACCAAACCAAGACATATTACTAGAGTTGTTTTTCAACATACAAAAGCAAGAGTATTTCAGAAACAGCTTCTTGAAACAATGAGGTACCTTTATCTTTTTCCAAACTCTAAAACACTGTGCTCCAGCTGGGCTTAAAGACACTAGATTTAAAGAGAAAAAAGAATGAATTGACTCAATTCACAAATAAGAAAGTCATGTCAAGCAATCCTCTCACTACCAAAACCATATCCCAAAACATCTAAAATCTCCAGAAATTTGCAATATAAATATTTTAATTCTCATTTGTCTACAAGCCTTTTGCAAACTGAAAGTTATAAAGCAGAGCGAAATATCTTCACCCAANATATATATATATATATATATATATATATATATATATATATATATATATATATTGTATGTAGAATATCAGTGAAAAACTATCCTTTTGGAAACCTGTTTGTTGAAATTTCTGATGTTACAACTTTAGGACAGAAAAATGTCTGGTTTTTACTGTGTTTTGCAATTGTCCTATGCTCCTCATAAACAATTTTGAAAACCCAAATATGGTTAATAAAACAAAAGTTAACAGGTGTGTTATATTTTCAATTGGAAAAATTATTCTTAGAACTCATACTAAAGGACAAGATTTTCCAGCAATTTCACTTTTTTAATTTTAATTAAAGTCCAACCTGTATTGATTTATTTGGTGAGCTCAGAAGGATGGGAAAGGTTACAAATGAATGGTTTCCTTTAAAGTGCACTGATAGTACAAAGATAGATTGAGTTTTGAATTCTGAATATGCAATCTCTACAGGAATCATTTGAAGCTATTTCTGCTGCTTCTTTTGTTTAATGATCTGGAGTCTGAAAATGAGAGAAAGGAATGCCAATTTTGTTTCTCTCTAAAAAGTCACATAACATGCCTAGAAAACAGGAAAACAACTCTATACCTTCAGATTATTTGATATGCCCAGGTTAGACCTTATAAAAATGCGTCAGATGTGAAACTGAGTAGCAGCGAATGTAATTAGAAACCTAACTCTATAATATGGTGAAACATGCATTAGGCTCTTGGAATCCTGCAAGATATATTCTCATGGACTAAATGTTTAGGGTTGTTTTAGAAAGCACAGCTCTCAGTCCCCATGATTAAAATCTCGGATCCTTCCATTGTTTATAACAGACTGCTCTACAGTCATAAAGTAATAAAGGCTAAATATACTAGTAACTTGGTAGAAAGTTAAGTAACAAGTAATTCTTTGCTTTCATATTGTATAAGAAAACATCTTTTCCTGTTGTTGAGTAACATTACATTAACAAGATAGAGAGAGTTGTCTGTAGTCACAGCACAAGAAAACACATCAGGAATTTATTAGATTTGGATTTATCAGCGCATAGAAATTCATGATGTTTAACTTAAAGGCAAAAAGAGCAAAACACTTTGAATAATAGCTTGAAGTGGATGATTAGCTAAGGGGATGCAACATTTAATAGCCAAAATAAATTACTATAATTATTTTATTACCTATGCTAACTGATTCCATTGTTTTTATTGAAATAACAGCTCCCTAAGGAAGGGAATGGCACTTCAATGAATCTGAGCTGTAGGCTTGTGTGTTCTTCTGTCGCAATCAAAAACAATGAAAAATAGCCTTCATTGATAAAACTCTTAATATCTACATTTCAGCAATTGGAGAAAATATCCCACCCAAGTGCAAACACCTAGAAATATCTGGAAGCTTCTGGAGAGAAGAGAAAGTCTATGAAGGACAATATGGTTATTTTTAGAGCTTTAATGCCCCATATGTGCACTCATTTATTGGTTCATGTAAGTCTTTTTTCTTTCCCATTTTCTAGGAAAGACCTTTTTGAAATTTTGATATACCCTCTGTCTAGCAAAAATGTACACACATGCTTGCAAGTTTGTACACAAGTTTGTCAAAGAAATAGAAAGGAGGTGGGATGGGTCAGGGTGCCAGAGGGCGTGTAAAGCCACAGAGTAAAATGTGGCTTATTCCTAGAAATAAGTTTTACTTGAAGATTTGAGAAAAAAAATTATGAGCTAAAAATGGATTCATATGGGTTATATAAAAATCTGCACACACGAAATAAGTGATTCCAAAATAAATTTGGAACTTGTATGGCTAACCATCTCCCTCCCTCCTTTCTCACCCTCTGCTCATGCTCCGTCTTTCCTTCTCACTCCCTTCTGCCTTTAAGGAGATTTCATGGAAGAGATTGATAAATGTTCGTAACCTACTTCTTCAGTTCCTTCCAATGTTCTACATTTTCAGATGAGCAAACAAAACATTTTTTGCTAATGCAGGATGTGAGATCCCAGAGATGGAACAGAAAACCAAAGAGAAGAGAGAGTCTTCTTTCATTTAGGTAAAAGGGGAGGTAAATTATACATCAACACTTTCAATTCAGATTTGAAAGTTTCTGACCAATCATTTATTGAAAGACACTTTGGTTGTTTCCGTGTCTTGGCCACTGTAAATAAAGCTGAAATACACTGGAGCACAGATATTTTTATGGGTAAATATTTTCAGATTTTTTGGGTATATTCCCAGGAGAGGGATTGCTGGTTCTTATGGTAATTATATTCTTAATTTTTTGAGGAACCTCCACACTGCCTTCCATAGTGGCTGCACCAATCTGCATTCCCACCAACAATGTATGAGGGTTACTTTTTCTCCACAGCCTCTCCAATACTTGCTATAATTTGTCTTGTTGATGACAACCAGTGTGAGGTGATATCTCATTGTAGTTTTTATTTGCATTTCTCTGATGATTAGTGATTTTGAGCATCTCTTCATATGTCTGTTGGCCATTTGTATGTCCTCTTTGGAGAAATGTTTATTCAGCTCCTCTGCTCATTTTTTAATTGAATAATAATAATAATAATAATAATTAGTTGTTGAGTTGTATGAGTTCCTTATATATTTCGGATATTAGCCCCCTTTTCTTGATAGATTGGATAAAGAAGTTGTGGTATATATATATATATATATATATATATATATANAGAAGCCGGCGACTGATCTGCCTCGCCCAGGAAGAGCGTAATGATGGTGCCAATTTGGGCCAGTGAAGCAACATCCTCCACAACTAGACTGGAGAACAAAATGACAGCAACTTGTCTGTTCCCCTTCCCCCAATTCCCCAGCACTGTTCCCATCCCCCCAATTCCCCAATTAAAATCTTAAAAAAATATATATATATGCGAGCTCATTTCTTAAAGCAGCATCACCCAGCCTATCGTGACTCATACAGATACTAAGTGCTTGGGGGGAAAAAAGCAAGTGGGGAACACAGATAGGGAGTGCTCCAGTGGGAGAGAAGGCGGGATTTGGGGTTTGACAAGAGAAATCAGAGGAGCCCACACTGAAGTGCCATTTCATTTAAGACCCAAAGAAGGTGTGGGAACAAACATGCGTGGGCGTGAGATGAAGGTTACTTGAGTTTCTCTTCTCAGTCCCGTTTGTTCATCAGCTGAGTTCTTGAACTCAGTGTCATGAGATATTAGTACTTTTGTAGCCTTCCAATACTTTCCCTTTTTGTGTTCAAAGTCATTTGTATGAGTTTCATTTCTAGCATCATAACACCGCTTATTCTTTTATTTCCTACAAATGAAGAGCTGTGACCAAGACTAAAAAAATCGGATTATAGATTTTCTATTATCCGCCATGATGTTATCATGATTCTATATATGTTTGCGTGTGTGTGAATATTGAGCGCATACTGATATTGCTCACTGAGAAACCCACATAGAAGCTGAGACTGAGAGTAAAACTTTCTTCTGTAACTTACAGTCATATGAACACGAAAACGTCCTTTGAAAATGAAATTTCAAATGAGAGATGAAAGATCTTCAACCACCAAATAATGTCATGGACACAAATATGGATGTTTCGTCTTAAAGTGAAGTGACCACTAAAAAAAAAAGCTAAGGGTCTCTTTTTAAAATGTATCTCTCATTATCAGGCAGCTGTGTGAAAGAAGAGCTTGTTTTACTGTGAGCGGTGTCTCGCACTCCGCAGACACTCAGACAATAATTGTGGAATGAATGTCGAAAGCCCATTTTTCTGCTCCTACTGGTATACAAGTGTTCTTGGTTTTATCTTGTTACTATTTATTTGGTGATTGTGTATCTAACATTCATTTCTGTTTCTTTCAATAAGAGTATACAGATTTTCCAGGGGGACTGTTTTTGTGGGTGTTGTTGGTTTTGACACAAGAGCCCCAACCTTATCAGCCAGAGAAAAAACGTGCCACCCAAGACCGGTCACACTCTGTCTCCCGGATGTGCGAACTCTGAGTGGAGTAACATGAGTGGGACGCTGTAGGAGCTGATCTGCTCATGGGCTGCTGCCCTGCTGTAGCAACCCATTAAATCCTGCTTCCTCGATGCATCAGGAAGCAGGTCCTTCCTGATTTCCCAGCGCTCAATTGCTTGGCATTTCCCAACACTTTTAATCCTACCCCACAGTTACCAACAAAATAAAACAAGCCAAAAACAACCACAATACCTCAGCTTTATATTCTCAATTTTCTTGCAAACAAAAGAAGCCTAAGGGACATTATTTGAAGTAGAGCTATTTTGGAATACCTTGGAGACTGTGACAATTTGTAACGGCCATGCTTGTCCACTGAAGCCGGAGTGCTACACATCCCTCCTTGGAATTCCTAAAACCTGTGATTCTAATCCTCCCCCAAGACCACAGGACCACTCTCCCTTAGGAGAGCTAGGGTTTGCCTGCACTTCTCCCTCCTCTGTCTCTCTGCAATTGGGGTATTCTGTCCCTGAGTGCCTATAGTGCGTCTTCAGTGCTGATATATTCAGGGGATGAATTGAAATAAAATTGTGATAATTTATTAAGACACTGCATGGCTTTCTCTGATGAGAGGAACAGTGATTCTGTGAAACTGCTAAACCCTGAATCAAAGTTCTGGGGCCAGGTCAGACAGTCACTGAGCATCCCTTATAATGTGACAAGCCCCTGCTTTCAAAGAAAGGGAATGAGATCTGGATCTCTTTACAAAAATGACACACACATGGTGATTCTTAAAATTATTTCTGTTTTCTTTTCTTCTATAGCTAGAGGTGGACGTAGGGATATTTTCTATGATAAATTCAGCAAATATTGGGTGCGGCAAGTTCAGGAACATGCCTAGTAGCTCTCAGCCCCATCCTTGAATCCCTGAGATCGTTACTATTGTAGAACCATACAATCATAGCTGCCTATGATTGAAGCTGCCTTAAAGTCTCCTGGTCCAGATTTCTACCTGTGCGATCTACAGCCTGCCTATGGAAACGGCCAGTATATCAGTCATCCCACCTGTTCCTACTTATTTCCAGTGGTGGGGGCCATCCATCTACAGCAGGCAGCTCATTTCACTTTGAGATGGGGCCATTTTTTAACGTTCTAACTTAATTTATAAACTCTTTATAATTTTTACTCAGTGGTCTCTGACCTACTCTTTAAAGTAACACAGAATTCTCTGTACTCTTCAAACATATTTTAGGTTAGACTCAGGCAACATCTACTAGCTTCTCTTGAAAGCCTAAATGTAAGTCCCTACTAACCCAAATAAACTAATTAGGAATTGTGATTTAATTACATATTAATTACACACTATTTTCTTTTTAATTAGTATCACTTAAGGTGAATCATGACTACAAATTTGTTTCTATTGATTGTGATGGTAACAAAGCCTGACTTAGAGTAATATTTTTTTCCTTTTTAGTTTTTTAAACATTGCTCATGGATGAGCGGTTTTACATTCCTTACCTCCTTTTCCTAGGGTATTGTACCAAGTGGATTAGAACTTCAAATGCTACAAAACTACAAAAGCGCTTTACTGTAAAAATCCAAGACACGGATAATTATCACCCAGGTTTTTCAATGATTTTTTTGATGTTTAGGTGGAGCTTTGAGCAATAAAAAAATTTTTGAAAGCAAGAATAAAAAAATATTTTCAGTAGATATATAATAGTCTTCAATGTCTCATCTATTGATTTTCTTCAGATGTCTAAAACCTCCGTGGGACATAAATTTTATGAAATGGGGTCACTGACATCTGAAAAAGTACAACAAAAATGTATACCGAATATCCTGTGGACTGAAACACATAATTGCCTAATGAAAAGGTTAGCCACTGTGTTAAGTCCATCACTGGCAGACAATTTCTATTACTTCTAAGAGAACAGATTTGGCCATATCTTCAAAGAGCTCAAATTTTGTGTTGACAGGAATTTGTCCATGGGTATTACTATGTTCTATTCCCAGCTTATGGTATCTAATTTATAAAGTCAATTTACATGCAAAGCTTTTTGTATGCTTTGTACTACTTAAATTCATCACACTACATTTATATTTCCTTTGTGAAATTACTTCCTGGCTCCCAGCTATTCAACACATAACTTTTTAAAACAACAACAAAAGAAGCTAATTTGAATGGTTTTTCCAATAAACCAATTCTAATTCAGCTACTGGGTCCATAAAATCTTAAAAATATATTCCTTGCAGTAGACTATATTCAAGGAGTGTGAAAGATCATTCATTCAAGACCACTATCAACATAGTAAGTAATATTTTCTGGCATGGTTAACATATAGCTAATACCAAAGCTATCCATATCAGGTTGAAGGGCGCGAGAGAAATCAAGCAGAGCAAATGGACATGGTTTTTTCAAAAGGAGAAAGTGGGGTGGGGCATGAAATTAGTAGTACCTAGAAAAATATCTCCCCCTTAACTCTGATTTGCAGCAGTGGTTTTTATGTCTTATGCATGGAAGTGTGCTTATAACCTCGTGGTCCCTTCTAATCCCCTCCCCGTGGCTGGCATAATCACCTTCCTAATTTTATTCAGACACCTCATTCCTCTTGTCAGCAGCCTTTCTAAATGGACACTCGGTTGTTTCACTTGCAGTAGTGTAAGCCTCATGTACTGGAATCTATCAAATTATATTTCAATAAAGTCAATTGTGGTTACCATACAAAGCCCATCTATTTTTAAGAAAGAATTTCAATAATTATGATTTAAAGTAAAGCCATAATGAAAATAACTTTCAGAAGGCCCTGAAGAACAGTTTGCAAGTTCTGATTTTTATCACCATCAATAACTGATTTTCTTATAAGGACAATATAAGGTTCAAAGCTAAATAGTATATTGTGACACTGTAGTCAGTTTGACTGAGCAAATAGGTGCCAGACACTCTCTCCCTGCTATAATGAATTACAGATAATGCCAAGTACAATGTATTCTAATGTACCATAAATACCAAGACAACTCAGGAAGTATAATCGCTCCATTTCAATGGGTATTTTGTGGGGTGTGCATATTACTTTATTGAAAAGCCCCATTAATTCAAGGGCGCTATGTCAAAGTTGTTAGAAGAATCCTACATTCTCATGGAGTATTCTCTTTCCCTTACTTAAGTCAAGTTTCACATGTTGACAAGTAGATGGAATATAACTGAGATATTTACCAGAGTAAAAATCAATAAACATATTTTCAATTTCAACTGAAAACTCTATTGTTCAGTAGAAAGGTTTTTGTTTTGTTTTCTTTTTTGTTTGTTTTTTAACCCATTTCTTTAGAATATATATATATATATATATATATATATATATATATATATATATATATATATATAT
>NW_017731375.1:975519-977567 GCF_001890085.2 Hipposideros armiger | reverse complement strand
TCTATTTCATAGAATACATCCATTTATAATGTATTTCACTTATTTACTTGTTTTTTCATGACTCCCTCACTAGATTTTAAATGATATAGCCACATCTATTTAAAAAAAATATTGTACCCAGAAACTCTAAACGCTGAATAAATAATTGTTGAGTGACTGATTGAATGCATCAATGGAAGGATGAATAAATGAACAGAAACCCAAGGTAGAGATTAGATGGCCTACATATTCCAAATGACAGAAGTTTTCAAGTAGTTTAAAACAAGAAATAATGAATTAGAATTGGCAATGGCTGCTGGCATCTCCCACATGCTAAAGCAGTAAATAAGTGTATAAATCTTAAGCTGCCCTAGTTCCTATTTATTCCTCATGCTCTTCTAGATTTCTGCATTTCCTTATGGATTAAGCAACTGTATTGGAATATTTTGGAACATCATTGTATTGAGATATTTTATCTCTCCTTCTCCTCTAGAAAAAGTAGTATCAATGTCATTGCAATATCCACGTGATTTCTTCATGCTGGATTCAGCTGTGAAGGTGCTCAACTAAATGTCTCAAGATGCTGAAGAAAACAATGCCTCTTAGGACAAGCATCACTGAATTAAGAGTAAAGGTCTTAGAGGCAAACTCATTTCTCTCATTTCTACTGATAATGTTTCCCTCCAACACACACAGAAAATGGATTTTGATGCTGTTGGGAGAGGACACAACCAAAAGGCATCTTTAAAATGAGGGAAGGCATTTTTTCCCCTCTTTCTTTCATCTCCCATTTCAGAATGGGTGTCCCTTTTCTGATAGATCCATCATCCAAACCTGCTCAATGTTCATCACTTCAAAACCCCCAAAAGCTACTAAATGCCCAGCGGTGCCAAAAGGGAGAGTGCCGCCCTATCATGAAAGGAAACAACTTAATTTTAGATTATAGCAGCCAGATGCAAGTCAAGATTTGTTTAAAAAGAAAACATCCTATACAATGATAATATCATGCTAATTTGAGGGTTTCAGGAAAAAAAGAGGTTGGACATACAAAGGGAAGTACAAACATGTCTTGGGAAAATGTGTTGGTAAGGATTATTTTTCAGGCATCGGGAATGACTTCCAGGGAACTTCAAATTGCACAGTTAGAATTCATGATCGAAGCATGATACATGTACACGATTCTTACAGATTTCAATAAATAAACAACTGCCATTTATTGAGTATGAAGACAGGTGTATGTACTATGTATTGCTTGTTTTCATTCATAGTCCAGCCCTATTTTATGGAAAAGATAACACGACTCAGAAACAGTATTGAGTTATAGAAATAAACAGCTAGAAGAGATGCAAGTGGGAATAAACTCAAATCTGACTAATTGTCACATCTATCCTCTTCCCTGTAGAGTTTTTCCTCTATCCTTTTGGGATTTTAGTGGAGGCTGTATGACGCACCCTGAGTTCATTTTAATTCTGAGGGAAACAAGGGTGAAGTGAATCAATAAATCATAATTTCTGTCAATTATGCCCATCCAAGGGGAGCCTCATGAAGCTCTGACAACCAGGCACTGACTGAAAGAGACCATCTCCTGCTGGTATGGGATCATCCTCCTTCCACCAGTTGATGGAACCAACGTCCAGAGAATGGGTCAGATGCATAGGCCACAAAAGTGAGTGGCTTTAATCATATAGGAAACATCTTAGTGGCTTTAGGCTACAAAAGACAGAAGAGAGAGATCGGAAGGGAGGGAGGAATAATAATAATAATAATAATAATAATAATAATAATAATAATAATGATGTATTATCCTGTAAAAAATTCCATAAGTAATTATTACCCTTATTTTATGCCAGAGGAAACTAAGGCACAGGGAAGTTAACGGCCTGTAAAAAGGGAACATGTTACTTAGTAGAAGGATTAGATTTAAAGACATTTTATTTGCCTCCAAAGTCTGGGTCCTTTTCATTTTGCTATCTGATAATTGTTGGTCTATATTTGATTAGGTTCACATATTCAATTTTGTATTCTTAAATCAGCATTTGACTCTTTTAGCATATGTAGGAAAAATAGGA
>NW_017731375.1:961926-973718 GCF_001890085.2 Hipposideros armiger | reverse complement strand
AGACTGAATACTTGACTATCACTTTAAAAGAAAAATGTTTTTATCTTTTTCTCTTCACAGAAGTTGTGCCTTTCCAATGTCTCATTCATTTTTTTCATTTCTCTCTCTTTCTTTTTTTTTTACTTCCCCCCTTCCATATAACTACTGCTTCTTGATACATTTGGTTCAGAATTCTGGAGATGCTGGGCAGACAGCTCTCGTGGGTCAAATTTAGAATAAAAATGGGCACGGAAGTTAAGGATGGCTCTTCAGCACCGTGGACAGCAACAGCAGATCTGCTGCTGGGCCTGGGCCTGGTATGACTTTGTATTTTATTACTTGAAGCCCACCAATCAAATTCTGCAAGATCCACACTCACAATCAGTCATTGATTTGCCCATTTCGGCTGGATCATATTTCTTATTTACTTTATGATTGGGATTCCTTATGCAATTCTTAGGAAGAATGAAAGACTTTCGAATAAATGACAAAACGCTTGCTCTGGGAACTGTAGTCTCCATCACAAATGGAAATGCAGCTTTGGCCCGTGAAAACCTCACAGCACCCTAGACTACAGTCCTGCGGCTTTTATACAGTCCTAGACTTCAAATGTTTGAGTACAGATGATGTCTGTTTTCTGAATCATAATGTGATAATATGTCTTATTTCACTTTTTCCATTTTTGTACTGTGAATCAGAAATCTCTTTGGGCATCATTTAAATGTGCAGTAGTATATTTGTCTTTTGCAAGCAATCTTTACCTGGATTTAGAAACTAAGAAACTAAGTATGCTAGTCACATTACTTCTCTCCTGTAGGTTGTGGTCTCAGCAATATTTCTGGCAGATTTCTACCAGATCTGGAGAGGTTTCAATATGATCTTCAAAATGTTTATTGAAGGTTAGTACACACATTTTTCGTTTTCATTGTAGGAAGGGTAAAAACCTGTAAAACAATTGTATTTTACAACAGCCCCTTCTCAACATCATAAAACTGAAGTTGTAATTTAAGATTGATAGCGACTGAAAAGAACAAGAGTTCAGGATTTCTCAAGCTTAAGACAAACACTTTGCACATGCACCAGTTAAACCTCCAGCACTTGTAATTCTGTGAAGTAAATTCAGGCCCTGGGGCTTGATGGGATAAGCTACAGGTACTTTATAACAGCAAGTGAAATCATCAATTTAACACATTTGATATATGTGCTGTTCAGTTTTTTAAAAGTACAAAGAAAGCTGAAGGAAATGAACATGGTGTATGACTTGTTGCTAAGCATTTTGAAAATGCACATCTAGAACTGAAACACCATTTATGTTGCAGTTACATGGACATTCTAGATGCTTCTATATGCAGAGTCAGCAAAGTGCCATGCGTTGGCAGTCATCCTGGAGGGGGTGAGGTCACTGGTCAGCTTGTTAAAGGGAGACCTTGCATTTTTGTAAATATTTTGATCAGTGATATGAAGCTGGTGTATCCTACCTTGACTAAATTTTGACATTTGGAGAATTCAAATATTTGTAAACAAAACTTTGTGCTTTCTGAAAAACTGGCTAATGCCTTATTCTCCTGGTGAGGACAGTATTTCTAGCTTAGTCGATTTTAAGAGCAAAGACAACATACTTAACGCAAGACAGCAAGAAAAATCACCAAGAATCAATCCTGGCTTAGAGTTTTATATTGAATATCAGCAGCTGAGTTGAATGTACATGACATTTATAGTAAGGAAAATATAAGAAATAACCAACTCAAGTGTCCAAATCCTTGGGAACAGCAGCACACAAAAAAGGCAAGTGTCAGTCAACATTGTTTATTTTTTAAGCTTTATCCATGAGTATGTCATGTGTCAAACACTGTGCAAGGTACTTGGGGTATAAAATGAAGACAGTCTTTGCTTACAATGTAGCTTTTAGTCCAATAGGGAAAAACTCAATTTTATGATAGCATACATAGTAATAAAATGGATAAACCTAAAAAGAAATTATCAGAGAGGATATAATGATTAATTTCCATTGTACCCAACCCATGGGATAAGAAACAGTGTTAAAGGCAAGAAGGTATAACAGAACAATCTAGAACCTACAAAGTATGACTGTGTTGAGATAGGTAAATCAAGTGATGACGGACTACATATGAGTGCAGAAACTTGGTGAAAATGTCTTGGATGTGACATAACATGGAAGATTTTGAAACAATAAAGTTATGACTAATTTTTAATACTCCCAACTCTTATAGAAGTGGGGCAGATTATTCATCATTGACCATCAAACCCATGGTGAGGGGATCAGTAGGGGTTCAGTTGGGCTGTCAGTAGCAGAATGCAGTTGAACTAGCTGAGTAACTAATGTATAGTACAGGTGAGAGATAGGAGTCTGAACTAAAGTCAAGGCATGGACTAACAGGGAAGGGAAGGATTCAGGAGAAATTAAAGAGATAAAACTAGTAATCCTAACTGTAATAATCAATATTCATTGGGAAGGTAACAATTCATATACTTAATAATTCATGTGGCAATCATTCCTGTCAATGATAATTTTAAATCCCTCTATGAAAAGTATTAGCTTTCCAAGTAAGTGTAAGGATCAACAAGAACAAAAACCATGTATTATAGAAATACAGGCAGGACAGGAAACCATATTAAAATGATACCTGGTTTCTGTAAAAGCTGAACAGAGCATTGCCTGAAATTTTACTTTAAGATATGCATGCCCAAGAAAAATGTATAGTCAGCAAAACACATGTACTAGAATATTCTTAGATACTCTATTTAGAATAGTGCTAAAATGGAAAATCCAAAATCTTTTACCTGTAAAGTTGATAAATAAAGTGTGTTATATTCTCCAGTGGAATAATATGCATCAATGAGAATATATATATATATATATATATATATATATATATATATAGATACTCCTATTTAGAATAGTGCTAAAATGGAAAATCCAAAATCTTTTACCTGTAAAGTTGATAAATAAAGTGTGTTATATTCTTCAGTGGAATAATATGCATCAATGAGAATATATATATATATATATATATATATATATATATATATACACCTAAAAATACAGACACATTTTGTAAACATAATGCTGATTGAAAGAAGCCAGCGACCAAAGAGTATGTACTGTACAAAGTCTATTGGTATATAAAAAAAAAACATTTATGATGTCACAAACCAGTATAGTTGTTATTTTAGGGGAGATAGTTACTAGAAGGAGACCTGAAGAATTATGGGGTTCTGGCAATGTTCCATGACCTGTGAGTGAGTTACCTGAGTGTGATCCATCTGAAAAGAATCCATGTAGCTGTCCTTAGGATACTTATGTGGTATATTTGCTATTGCAGTTTAACAAAAAAGTTTTAAAAAATTATACTTAGTGAAAAAGAGGAGAAATAGTCACAAGGGAATGGCTTGTTGTTGAGCAAAAAAGCAAATACAACTTACAGATAGGCCTGTTCTAACATCATACATACTAAGATAAACAAATTCGGCTCTCTTACGGTTAATTGCATTGCTGGTGTTAAGTGATTCCTCAAACACGCATTCTTTTGACTTTGTAGTCGCCTACATGCTGTCAAGAGTTTAGACTCACACACGAGTTTGTAGCACATTAAAAATTTGTTTGCAGGTTGCTTTTTGTGTGTGTATAATCATTCTAAGGCCTTGTGTGGGCCGTCCCTGGAAACTCACAAATGGCCACGGATCGAAACAATGCCCTATTTTATTTCCTGAAGACAATGGCTCCCAGCCAACTCATGAGAAGAAAGAAACGCCTTGTATCAGGCTCGCTGCTGTGCATTAGAATTTCAGTTACAGCTGCTACCTTGTTCTGACACCCACATTTCTTCACTCACAAGGTCAACTTCCCAGAAAAATCTGCCCGGTATTCATTGTCTCATTATCAACTTCACATACCTTGGAATCAGACTATAGCTCAAACACATGTGTGATTCAAAACATTATTATACTATTATTGAGGTCTGGAACAATTAAAAAAGTGTACAGTCCCTGTTAATTGGCATGAACAGCAGAAAAATAATGATGACATAAAATGAGTATTTTTTTAAACTTAACTTTTTAATGCATGGATTTATTAGAAGAAATAGGAAGTGATTTAGATAAATGGAGGGGAAACAATTCTAACATGGATCAAGGTGGGCCAAGAACTTGTTCAGAACATTGGCAGCCTGCCGGTTATACCTCTAGAAGGGGACATGCGACTTTAATCTTTATTATGAAGTAATCCTAAGTGGACTGGCTCTGAATGCCATCTGCTCTCAATGAAGCATGGGAGTTCCAGGCTGCTCCCCAACAGGCCCTTCACCCCTGCTCTCCAATTTCACCCAAAATAATGTTTTGAAAAGGTGAGTTTTAAAGCATATTATAATTTTCTTTAGAAGAACCATTTATTTTTCATGAATAGTAGAGTGAAGAGCTGAGGTTCCTTCTTCAACCCCGAAAATCGAGCCAAACAGGAAGAAACATTATCTAACTAGTGGTCTCTGTGCAGTGAGGAGATGGTGAACTTTCAGTTGGGTGCTCAGATGAATCTCTGAAGGTTACACATCAACTCTTGTGCCTACTTGTTTTGCAATGTAATACTCAGTGTAGATGAATGATAGAGAGAGGGAGGTGTCTGGTCCTTAATATATAATAAAGTTGTGCATTCTGGTTTCTAATATTATAATATCCTAAATTAAACAAGGTATCTCTAATTTCATTGGGTTTATTGTGCCCTATTGAATAATGTGCTCTATTGAACAGAGCACATTACCTCAAGTTACTTAGATTATATTGGAGCCTGGAATAAACCAGTGATGCTTTATAAGACATGCCTGGCCATAAATGAACAAGACTGAATTGCAATATAGGAGGTTAGCATGCATTGACTAGTGTCCCCCCAAAATGTATACCTGACTCCTAATCCCTGGTATTTGTAAATGTGTCCTTATTTGGAACGAGGGTCTTTGCAGATACAATTAAGTTAGAGATCTCAAGATGAGAACGTTCTACAATAAGGATGGACTCTGAAGCCAGTGAGTAGTGTCTTTATAAGAGAAAGAGTTTTGAGACACAGAGACACAGAGGGGGGGCATTTGAAGATGGTGTCAGGACACATCTACAAGCCACGGGATGCCAGGAATTGTTGGCAACTATCAGAAACTAGGAGAGAGACATGAAATAGGTTCTCCTGTCAGGAAGAACCAACCCTGCAGTCTTCTGATCTCGGAACAAAAGAATATGTTTCTGTTGTCCTAAGCCACTCAGTCTGTGGTAGTTCGTTACGGCAGCCCTAAGAAACTACTACGGGAAAAGTTACTCTTAATTTAAAATTCCTGGGAAGCTTTTTGTGTGCTTAGGGAAATGAGACCCCTGTTCAGAAGACACTGGCTGTTAAGTAAACCTAAATGCCTTTGCTCTCCTCCCTAGATCTCACTTTTTTGACTCACTCAGTCCTTCCTGTCCTTTGCCAAGACATGTTAGAAAGAAAGCTTACAAACCAGGGATTGTTCTTTGCAGGCCATATTCAAGAAGACATGATAAAAATGAAAAGATTTCTGAATATTCATGGAAATCATTTTAGCAGAACCTTTACAAAGTCTATAGGAAACATGATATAAGATGTCACTCTATTTCATATACACCAAAGCAACACTAGAGATCCAAGTGTTCTGCTGTGGATATGGTATCACTCTGGCTTACTCTGATTAGGGAAATGCAACACATTTTCCCCAAAGACATGTGCATTTACACATGAAATCGGCTTGCCTTTGTATTTTCCTGATTAGTGTCACCATAGTGTCTGCTAATTTTCCTAAGGCAAGCTCCTGCTACCCAAGTGACATATGTTACTGCTTCCTGTAACTTCCGTTCCTAGGGCCTCTCTCAAAGGATACCACTAAATTACTGTCAAAATGCATACTTATGGCTCAGCATAACTTAATTAGCCTGACAGCATTTTTTAATATTTATCTTTTAATACTTAAAGATTTATTGTTCAGTTCCTTAAATAAAACAGTGGAGCAAATATTAAAACAAACAAAAAACCCAATTTATTCCTAATTTGCAAAGGCAGTAACAAACAACCTAAATCTGTTTTAAAAAATGAAATTGCTAAATATAGTATTTTAAGAATCTCTTAATCATCAAACAGAATTTTTTAAACAGAGTTATGTTTTAAGGCTGAAGCACTTCTCTTTTAAGACTATTCCTTATCTTGTGAAGTTGTCCTTGGGAGAGATTCACAATGACAGGGTATCAGAGCAGGAGGGTTCATAGCGTGGGGAAACAGAGAGGATTTCAATGGTAACACATATTTTGAAGTTTTCTTTAGACAGACTGTAATGACATGTGCAAAAAATGAAAATGAACAGAATTCATTTTAATAATTGGTGCATAGCAATGGAAGCCATAATTTAGATATAAGAAACAGTGTAACACAATGAAACACATTGTATAAAAAAAAAACCCAACAAAACCCAGAACTTCAGTATTTCTCACAGGAGTTAAAGGCATTTGACAACCAGGAATCACAATACCTAGATATCAAATCTATTCTGACTATATTTTAACTGTTGTCAACTTCCGTTACTTTGCTTTACCTTTTATCCCTTACCTAAAAAACGTAGGACTGAGGGAAAATGGTTTCTCTATTAGTTTCTCAGGGCTACCATAAAAAGGTACCACAAATTTAATGGATTAAAACAACAGAAATTTATTCTTTCACAGTTCTAGCAGCTAGAAGTCTGAAATCCAGGTGTCATAAGGGCCATGCTACCTCCGAAGTCTCTAGGAAAGCGTCCTTCCTTGCCTCATCCTAGCTTACGGCAGCTCCTGACAACGCTGACTGTTCCCTGGCTTGTACATGCATCACTCCAATCTTTGCTTTCTTCTCTGTGTCTCTGCCTACCCTGAGCCTGGCTGTTTCTGTGTGCCCTCTCTTCTTCTTATGAAGACACCAGTCAATAGATTAAGGATCCACCCTAACCTAGTGTGACCTCATTTAACTAATTACATCTGCAAAGACTCTATTTCAAAATAAGGTTATTTGAGTGGACATGAATTGGGCAGAGGCACTTCAGGGGTTTACAACCAACATTAATTTCTGATGCTAGAATCCTAAAATAGCCCTCCTCATTTTTTGACCTCCTTACTAATGGAAAGAAACAAGAAGCAATAGTGTATCTTGATTCTTCAGGAAACCTTATATAAGATTAAAAGTAAAATTAGTTATTTGGTCTTTCATCATCTGAGGGTTTGCCTGTAAGTTAGGAGGGCTATTATTACAATATTTGGTGCTCGTTGACCAAGGTAGTTAGAGAGTATAATGTTGGAAACTGCTACTGGCTCCAGCCTTTCATAATACCATAAACTCTGAGGAGCTACAGACCACATGTCAGCCTTTGGAAACAGTGCGAAATAAATAAACACAGACCTATCACCACTAACTGAAAAATTAATCCAACAACATCTGCCACACATGGGTGAATGACGCTACCTTTCAAAACACCAACAGCTCATCCAAGTAACCAGGAACATCTGTAAACTACCTATGTTTTTTTTTCATTTCCCATTATTATAATTTCTAATAAATATAAAAAAATGATATTCTTAAAAAGAGTTGGTAGTCTCCTTCCATTTATGATAGGTCACAAACATCTATTCCTTCCAGGCAATTTTGTATTTATGGCCTTTTGATTCTGAAGTCCAAGTCTGGTGGTAAGAACATGTGCACATGAATTACATTATCTAACAGAAATGTACTGATTATGAAGAGCTCACATAACCACTAAACATTTTACATGTATTACTTCACTTGATAGAAAGAGCCCACTGAAATAGGGGCTTTAATTCTCCTTATTTTGAGGATGAGACAATTGAGGGGAAGCAGATGAATTAAATTCTCCAAGGTCATAAACCTAGTGACTGAAGGACCTGAGCTACAAAAGCAAACAGTTTGAGTCCAGAGTGCACATGCTTTATCGTTATCCCATGATTTATCTCATACTCTCTTGCATCTCAAATCTGCATACAGGCTGCCAGGAACCCTTAGGAACCTCCCTCACCTTAAACCTTGCAATAGGTTTCTTTGTCTGTGGCCTTTTGCCATGCTATTCCATCCCCAATCATTCAACTAGATTTCTTTTCCTTTAAAAGGCAGCTATTCTTTGTTATCTCTCTTCCAGGATGCTACACTTGGATCCAACTCTAGTTTCTGAATCAATAATCATCTAAGCCTCTACTGCCTGTGGCCACCCCCACCCCCCACCCCAGCTATTCGCTTGCCATCTGCCTTAGTCATCTTGGGCTGTGCCTACAAAAGACTGATTAATAGATGGCTTAAACAGCAGACATTTATTTCTCACATTTCTGGAGGAAAGTCCAATATTAAGGTGCTGGCAAATTCAGTTCTTGGTGAGGGCTCTCTGCTTAACTTGCATACAGCCACCTTCTCACTGTATCTTCACATGGCAGAGGGTGAAAGCTCTCTTAATATGTCTTCCTCTTTTTATGAGGACATCAATCCTATCATGGGGTCCCACCCTCATGATCACATCTAAACCTAATTATCACCCAAAGGCCCCACCTCCTACTACCATTACTTTGGGGGTTACAGCTCTGAATTTTGGGGGTACACATACATCCAGTTTATAACATTATCTAAATAAAAATACAAAAGTCCATTTTGTTGTTTTTGTTCGAGTTGTATTACTATTCTCAAAATGGGAAATTAAAATAGTGAGAAGCATAGGAAATTTATGACAATTTCATGAACACTTACCCTTTTTCCCCCCAGATTTTTTCTCATAAATACCTTAAATAATATCTAAAAATCATTTCATTTAAAGGACTGCTTACATTGGCTCCCAAGAACTGCAATTGTCAGAGCCTAAACTGACCTGAATAGGGTTAAATTCATTTATGTTTGAAATGTTTTTGTTTACTTTTTCTTCCTTTGAGGATCTCATCATTAAAATCAGTGGAATACGCAAAGCCAGACCAGTGTTTTAGGATCCCCAGAGCAAATCTAGGAATCTCTCTGCCATCATACTCACTTAAACCAAGACAAAAGTGCACGGTCTGCATGCCTCTTCTTGCTTTAGGGAAGCCATAGGTCAGTTATCCTCCTGTCGGGATCTCAAGTGTTGCCCACAGTAGAGTTAGCTGAAGCCTTAGGCTTATTTTATTCCACCTCCTAAGTTTCACCTTTGTAACTCTACTCTCTTGAGCTTCTACTAAATCACTGGTTCTCCTGCTTCTACTTTATATTGGTTAATAGTTTTTGGGGTTTTTTTAGAAGAGGAAGAGCCCAGGGGAGGCTGGTGGCCCCAAAATGAGAAAATACCGATTTCTCAAAAATGGGTTAGTACATTTCTGTCCAGTATAGTTGTTTCTGAAAAGGTGGTAAACACAAAACCTGTGACAATATTTTAGGTACTGCATGAATGAACATAACACAAATTTTAAAATCGTGCATTTATTATAATGCAGTCAGGTACCACACAATAATAGGCCACATGCACGAGTACAACAGTGGTCTGATAGATTATAATGAAGCTGAAGAATTCCTACCCCTAGTGACATCGTAGCCATCCTAATGTCATAGTGAAATCCATTATTTACATGTTTGTGACGACGCTGGTGCAAACAAACCTACTACACTGCCAGTTGTATAAAAGTATGCCACATACAATTATGCACAGTGCAGAATACTTAATAATGATAATAAACGACTATGGTACTAGCTTATGCATTTACTATACTATAATTTTTTCTCATTATTTTAGAATGTACTTTCTACTTAAAAAACTAAGCTTGCCATAAAATAGTATGCTGTGTTAATGCTGGCAGCAGCCTCATACATCTCATGTTTACCCTATCTCTTGATTGTGTCATTTTCTCTTGTGCTTGATTTCATTTCATGTTGTATTGTACAGTGACATGCTGCACACAGGCTCGTAGCCTAGGAACAGTAGGCTCTACCATACACCTTCGGTGTGCAGTAGGCTGTACCATCCAGGTTTGGGTAAGGGCACTCTATGATGTTCGCACAAGGACAAAATTGGCTAAAGACACATTTCTCAAAATGTGTCCCCATCATTAAGTGGAACATGACTATGCATAAAACACAGAAACACAAGTAGTCTATTATATCTATGTTTGGTGATTGCCTCTTAGAACAAAGCAACGTTAAAAAAAGTGAGAAGAGGCAGAGCCAATTTAAAGGAGAAAGAAAACACCAGATGACTATATAAAGGGCACCCAGCGATGCAAACATGTGAAGGAACTACATGGATGACAGAAGTCTGGAAAGGATTGTCTTCAACGAGCAAGATACTTATTCAAAGCAGGAAACACACACATTTGGAATTGGGAGTGAGATGACTCACCTCGCGGGTCACCTTGGATAGAATTACTTTAATTCCTGTGGCCTGCCTCAGTTTCTTAATCTAAAAGTATGGAATGCCTTTCTCAAAGGACACCTAGGAGGATTGATATCATTACTATGTGATAGGGCCCATCAGAGGTAGCTAATACATTTTAGTTCCCCTTTGCCCTCCTATAACCATCTGATAAAATGATAAATAGAATAAGTGATGTTTATGAGTGGGCTCAGGTCTACAAATGTTTTCCTTTCTCCTCACTCTCACCTCTTTTTTGACCCCACAGATGACCTCTATTAGTCCTTGAAAACAGTATTTATTCTCAGAAGACTTATGGTTTCATATTATAAAGAAAAAAACTCACAAACTTAAAAAATCTTTTAAAATCTGTTCTATGCTATTTTGTTTCTTTCGAAAGATGGGAATTGACCACTCTTATTTTCCAATGGCTGTTTAGAAGCTGGGTCAGAAGAGGTTAACTTCTTAAAGAAATGAAAAACAAGTTGCCTTTTCCAGAAAAAAAAAAAAATATATATATATATATATATATATATATATATGACTGTCAGTGAGAATAAAGCAATGTTCCAGTAATACTGAATAGTTCTCCAGCAATTTTTCAGTACTCATCAGTGATGAATTTTTTATAAGGGATGTAATTCAGTGGTTCTAAAATTTAAATATACTTTTTGAACTCTCTACCTAAGTAAGAAATTGATTTTTATGGGAATATGGAATTATTTAGCTTGAAATTATATAATAATTGATTGAAGCAGCAATCATTTCAATAGAGAGATATTTGCATAGTTTTTAATGATTCCTTGCATAAAGTATGTAAATTTCTTGAAATTTTTATTTTTATATTTAACTGCAGTCTTATTTGCGAAACACTTTAAAAGCTTTAAAAGAAGGCAGAGTAAGCTTTGCTAAGTTACAAAAATATAGTTAATTACACAGAGAAATATCTGTATACTATAGGTTTTAAAGCACAGCCATTAGGTAAAGGATGAAGTTAATCTTTAACTCTGGCCTTTTAAAAAGTTTTCAATCCATATTTTGGAGAGAATATTTATCTACTAGAACTGGAAAAAAAAGTATAAGTTATTGTAAATATTCAGGAGAGAGATAGGCAATAAGGAAGCTGAAACAAGCTTTCTCTTGGAGGCGTTAATCCACTCCTCCTGGGACTTTGAATTGAAAACCCTTTAGAGAAATGGCAAGGAAATATCCCTGAAAAACTTGGAAGAACTGATTTAAAAATACTACCTACAATAAGAATTCAGAAAAATAACACAATATATAAATAATATAAAATATCAGTAGTCTTTTTTATATTTTTAAACGAGTTAGAAGAGATAATAGAATAGAAAAACCCCATTTCTAGTGCAAATTTAAAGATTAAATAGCTAGAAATAAAGTAGATGAAAA
>NW_017731375.1:958716-960256 GCF_001890085.2 Hipposideros armiger | reverse complement strand
ACAATTTAGCTTCATCATTATATAGTTTCAGTATGTAATACATACATTAGTCCAACAATACATGCATAATAGTATGTATTCTAGGACAAAAGAGAACTACAAAAGTGTCTTAAACTTCACTTAGCGATTTTATTTTTAGTTCATTGTTGATATAATTATGAAATGTAGGATAAATCAAATAAGTACATAGGGTAATATTAGGAACTAAGCATTTCATCGTAAGAGAAAAACAAACCATACATAAAATTAAGGAAGTTAAGAAAGAAACCCTATATTATTAATATTTTTTAAGATAGAAAGATTTTCTTTATTAATGACCCCAACTGCATTTCTTTAGATACAGTTGTTTTTAACTTAAATACTTAGGAGCCAACATGTCAAGACTGTATTATCCTGCAACTCATTACCAGTAACATATTGCAAAGCGAAACAGCTTGGAAGCTGGGTGGGAGGGAAGATAGTCTTAATCAAATGGAATTTTTTCTTCTTGGTTTAATTCTTGGGAACTATGAAGTCCTCCCAAACTCAGCTCGTTTCTGCAGATTATTTTCCAAACGTGTACAAAACGGAACCAAAATGGAGAATCCCTTAAGAACCTGAAGAGGTACAACATTAAACGCTACGATTTCCCAGCAGCAAGTGTTGCAGCCATCAGCTGTGCTGCTTCTTCCTGTTCCCAAGAGTGGGTGGGATGAAAACGTCTTCCCCTTGACTGTTTTCATCAGTTTTTTCTGGGCACCTGGGCGTGCGCGGTTCAGCACCTCGGAAATTGGATGTTTTTTTTGCTGGCACAGGTGTGTGACACAGGCCTGCCAGCACGGGATGTGGTAATACTGCAGGTAGTCCTGGAACGTGCGGGTCAGGTCAGTGGTGTTGGATGGGGTGGTGGCGTTGGTGTAGCCAGAGAACAGCACAGAGGCAATACAGCCATTGTTCTCACCCACAGCAGCATCAGGACCTTTCAGCTCCCCAGAAAAGGTTCCATGTAGCTAAAGAGGACCTGTGGGGCCGTGTGGCTGGCTCTGCGTCCTTCTGGGAACTCATGCATGAACCAATGACCACATCGTCCTCCTTCGTAAACACTGTGCTGACGACCACTCCTAGTGACCTCACTGTTTTTAGACTCAACGTACATGGATGGTCTCATCATCCCCCTAATGGGTAACTGCCCTGTTCCCACCTTCCTTACCTTCTTCTTGGAACTGAAAGTATTTCTCAAAGACAGAGGCAAAGCAATTTCGTTTCAACATGCCAGCCTGATGCGCGATGGAAACGTTTGGTTCCTGGCAGATGTTCAAGGTCGTATTGCAAAGAGACATTGGATCATGATTCCGGATTTACCAAGAAACACCCGTCCACTCACTTGTTTAGTCTTTAATAACTCATTAACTCATTCCTTGTGGAATTTCAAAGGAACTCAGGCCACTTTTGTTTTGTCTCCATTAGGATTTGAAATATGATAGAAGGCCCCATCGAAATCTGCAGATGTTACTTCTACTGCTTCTGGTTTGTTTCCACGCCCGCATTCTTAGAACCTGAG
>NW_017731375.1:954946-956545 GCF_001890085.2 Hipposideros armiger | reverse complement strand
TAATTATTAGAACGCCAAAACCAATCTGCTCATTTTCCCTTCCTGGCTGATAAAAGCAGCTTCCCCAAATTAAATCCAGATAAAATTTCATTCTTCCTCTTCATTATTTCCATTCCTTCCTCCTCTCAACTTTGCCGTTTTAAAGCTGCTTTATTATTATTATTATTATTATTATTATTATTATTATTATTATTTACCATTCCTCCCCCTTTATTGGTCACTGATTTGCAGAGTCCAGGAGGCAAACAATAATTCTGAAAGTCAACTTTAATATTTGTTAACCTTTTCAGCAAAGGAAAACTCATATTATTAGACAAGCCATTGGCTCCTCGCAGGAGCTATAATATTTCCTTACGAAATAGGTTTACAAGAGTGAAAAGGCCACCCAAAGACTTTCCTCACTTTTCCTGCCATGATAGCTGAAATATTTGCTGTTGGAGTTCTCCTTTTATGGGAAGGCACTGAGGTTCTAGTACGCTTCCTCTAAAATGCACATAGTCTATTAAGTGAATGAAGGGAGTAGTAATAGAATGTGGAAGGAATAGAGTAAGTTAGAATCACTTATTAAGTTATTAAAATTATTTCACTTTAACTTCTCATAATCATGGGGATCCTAAGGGAACAACAGGGCACCAACCAGGTAAATTCTGAGTGTTGAGACTGGAGAGATTGCCTGAGAAGGTGAGGGGCAGAATAACTCTTGGGGGGCAGGGAACAGCCTGAGGCCATTCTGGTGAACTGACAAATGGAACTGGGAACTCTGCCTGCTTAACAATTTCGCCCAAGGCCAGCCTATCTAGGGAGGTCATCGTCTTCGACCCTGGACTTGCAGACTTGATTGCATCGGAACTGCATAGGACAGTCGGGTTCCTATCCAATACCTGAATCTCTCCAGTGAAGGAGTTCCAATAACCTTGGCCCAGAGAGAATTTATCACAAACTGTTTACTCCACATTTTTGAAAGCATAAATACCCAAAGCCAGGCAATAATGATAACTCTTTATAAACTACCCACTGCCACTCTCTGAGATGACCCGGGTGCTGCACAAGCAATAAAAACACAATGCACTCGCTCTCTTGCAAATTAAGCTGTGAAGACCTGCCTCAAACCTTCCACAGAGATTTCTCAATGAAAGGCAAAGTGTCTGCATATGCAGCCCTGTAGTAAACCCATTGCACCAAGGTTTGTAATTCAACAAAGAAAACCTATTCTTACTACAATAACCCTCCACACATCTGATAACTAGATTTCAGCTCTTTTCAAAGGGCAAGACCTTGGAAGAGGCACTAGGTGACAGATAAGGGTTTGGAGAAAGCCTGCACAGACATCTATGCACCTCTGAATTTTCAAATGGCAGCTCTGTCAGAATGCCTAGGTACTCAGCCAACAATAGTTCATCAAAACAGGAACGGGGAAGGATGACGCCTACCCTCTCACCCTACCAAGGTGCATAAACTATTCCTAAAAGGCAGAATATAATAGAAAAACATATCAAGAAATGTGTTCTCCTGCCTTTGACAAGGCTTGCTGGCTGAGGCTCACCTATCAGCAGTCTTGTCTATGAGAAGCTGCTTTCTTTCTGCATGAGGGGCAATAAC
>NW_017731375.1:951301-952586 GCF_001890085.2 Hipposideros armiger | reverse complement strand
GTGAAATTTTGACTCATACCCTTTGTTTCCTGAAATATAACAAAGGTCACCTGGGAAGCCCTTGACCTATTCATTGCAACTCAAGTCTCACTTTATCCTTTGAAAACATCTCATTATCTCAAACTGCTAGAAGAGCATACTGAGAAGTTCATCATAATACAAATGAAATCATTATTTGTTGAGTGTCTACTATGTTAAAAATCCTATGGCACTCGCTATCTTTAAAACTCACTAGCACCCCACAGGCTAGCTGTCATCCTTATTTTTATAGATGAGAAACTGAGGGTCAGAGAGGTGAAGTCACGTGTCCAACATCTCACATCTAAGTAATGGTAAGGCAGAAACTCAAATGCAGTTCTGTTCAAACCTCAAGTTTATATTTTTTTCATTGCACCAAGCTGTCATCTTAGGAAAAAGAAGTAGCTTTCCTCACCCTCCAGAGGATATTGCTTTGTGACTGCCCAGAAATTTATTGAATCTCAATATTTCATTCTTGCTTATTGGTATCATAGAGTTATTATATATGTGAGGAACTATAATAACTGGCTATATATTATCATCTTTCTGCAGTCCTTATGTCCTAGAAAAGAAAACACCAATAATTGCTGATGTGCACAACAAGGGCTATCACATAACCTTCCAATAAAGAGCTATTTGGATCATCTCAACATAGAGTTTTACTGAACTTTTTTTTTTAATCTGCAGACTTTTGCACCATACTACATTTTTTTTCTTAACTCAACATTTCTTTAATGCACTTCTACATCCTTTAAGCTTTACAATAACGAGCTTAAAAATACAGACAGAGCTTGTGTTATTAATGTTTGTTTTACAGATGCAGATATCAAATCCTAAGAGATTACATAAATCATCTTAAGTGGAATATGCTGTTTTTATCTACCTAGTTTCCATTCTCTCTTGATCTTATAAGAGCAGGTTTTGCTTTAAGACTCCAGTGCCCATGCAATGTTTCATCCTTCTAGTTTATCTGGACCTGATTCCACCATCATAACTAGCAATGGACATATGATGCTGACCTAAAATGATCATATACCATGCACTTGATCACAAGGATGTGTTCACCATGGGCATGCAACCCACTTGACTCAGGACGGAGCTCAGAAGGAAGACCTTGAAGGAAGCACCCTCTTCCCCTGGACTTGGAAGTTATAGAATGTAAGTCTCTAGTTGCACATGTCAACACAGTGAAGAGTGAGCCTGAAGTCAACACAGAAGTAAGAAAAGGTGACATAGAGAGAGAAAATGTCATGTTACTTGAGCACCT
>NW_017731375.1:947589-949586 GCF_001890085.2 Hipposideros armiger | reverse complement strand
ATCTCTAGGAACTCCATGGGACGTCTGTCTAACTAGGTTTGAGGGGAAATGAAAACCATCAGCCATTTCCATCATAAGTAACTCTGAATAATTTTCTATTTCCAACCTGTTGGTGCCACAAAATTAAAACTGTTTATAAGATTGGCAAATTCTAGTTGTAATTCCCCTCTTTCTGAGTACTGCTTGAATAGTCTGGCTCTTCCCTTTGGAATTTTGTCACCTACTTCCTTAGGGCTTTGGTTAAATCTGAGTCATGAAACAGCCCATCGATGTGAATGTCTCCCATTCAAAGAAGTTTTACCAAATAGCATAGCACTTTTTAAAATTTAAAATCACCTTCTATAGTTAAATCAATCTATAGTTGTCTATACATGTGCCAGTTGGAAATAACTAAGTAATTATTTTTACCCTGCTGTTATACATTTAATGTTTAGCTTTAAATATTAATCACCTAATCTGCCTGACATCTGCATATTGAGTAGACTTACTTATCTCTGGAAGGATAAATGTACTGATTAGCTGTAGAATGTGAGGGCATTTCTATAGGAACAGTTCCCATGAAGTAGGCGCCGCCCAGTATGAAGCACTCTGCCACCAACCCCAGGAGAATAGATCTGTAAAAGATTCATTTTGTTCTACCCTGACTAGATGAAAGTGGTGACGTCTGCTGAGATTTTAGTTTTAGGGATAAGCAATCCAAGGGGACACCTGGCTACTTTATCAGAAAGGACGTCAACACACCTGGTTATGATAGCATAGTGGTTCTCGGCCAGGGACAATTTTGCCTCCTAGGGGACAATCTGGCAGTATCTGGAGATGTTTTTGATTGTCACACCTGGGAGAGGGGCTGCTGTGGGTATCTAGTGCACAGAGGCTGGGGATGCTACTAAACATGCTGCAATGCACAGGACAGCTCCCACAACAAAAAATTATCTGGTCAAAAATGTTAATAGTACTGCTAAGGCTGAGAAACCCTGCTTTGCCTGAGGAAGAATGCCACAAACCATAAACGAAGAATACTGAATATAAAATCTTTGCAATTTTCAAACCTGTTAACTACCTTTCTTTTCACCATTTATTTCATTAGGAAAGAACTGTACAGAGTGTGTGCTGATATNGGGGCTCCAAGTGTGCCCGTCTAAAATGTTTCAGGAAAAATATGTATAAATGTTTACATGTGTCTGTCTATTTTTCTACCTACCTACCTACCTACCTATCTACCAAGAGATAGAGAAGAATACACAAATTTGGCAAAACGGGTACTTGGCTTCTGAGTTGTTACTTGGTGCGGTGGCTTTGTACTGTGTCATTGTAACTAATCTGGAACTGCCTTTCCCAGACTGCCTTTTTGTATTGTACCTAGCTCAGAGAGCTGGACTTAAGAGGAATTTCCACAAGACTTTGAAGGTAGAAGGGAAACAGGGGCCCTTATGTTTGCCTTGAAAGTTAGTGTTGTCTCCAGGCATTAAGGCAGTTTGCCCATGCTGCTCCTGACCTGGCAATTCACTTTTCTCGTGTGGGTCATCTAGCAGACCCACAGGCCCTTCAGTTCCCACTGAATCTCTTCCTTAAGTGTCTGTTAGTCCTGGATCAAGTATACTATAGTTTGGTAGTGAAGACTGGGGCACAGCTCCTCCTGTAGGTGATAAGAGACTGCTGGGATTCCCACGTGTCCTCACTAACCACACCTAGCTCTCCTTCTCAACTGTCTCCACTGGCTCCCAGCATCATATAAGGTCTAATCCCTATTTTAAAAAAAACAAACAACAAAAAAAAACAAAAAAAAAACCACCCCAAACAAAAACAAAACAAAACAAAAACCCAAAACCTTATTCTATATCACTTACAGAGGCTCCGCTTCTTCCGTGAAACTTTGACTCATACCCTTTGTTTCCTGAAATATAACAAAGGTCACCTGGGAAGCCCTTGACCTATTCATTGCAACTCAAGTCTCACTTTATCCTTTGAAAACATCTCATTATCTCAAACTGCTAGAA
>NW_017731375.1:903335-943926 GCF_001890085.2 Hipposideros armiger | reverse complement strand
AAGGTGGTATTATCATTATTATAAAAGGTTTTAACTAAGTGAGGCATTTTATATTACCTGTAAAATACATTTTAAAGTGCTAACCTTGAGAAGAATAACCCTGATTAATTATAGTTCCCAATTATTAATTCACTCCCTTAAATTTTTTATCCAATTATAATTCTTCTTCCTAGCTGGTTTCCACTGTAATCACTCATGTTCTGTAAGAATAAAATACTCAGAAATGGACCTAATTCGGCAACCTGAATATAGCAGCACTAATTATAAAAGTAAACTATATAGAATGTCAAAAATAATTTGACTTTTTTTTTTCCTGTGACAACTTAAGGCATTAATAGGTTCAGCTCAAAGATACCCCTTTTAAAGTTCCACACAGATACTCTCATTTCTGCATATATGTCTTCAGAGCTGCTTGGAGATAAGTCCTTTGAAAATAGTAGTATTTTTTTCCTGTAAATTCCCAAATAATAAATATAAAAATACCCACATGTATGCAGAAACAAAACAAAACAATAAAATAAATAAAATAAAGAGGGTGCCAACAAAATGTATACACATTCTAAGAAAGGAAAAAACTGTATTAAAATTACATTGATGGTAACCATTTTGAGCACCTCTTGTAATTGCAGAAGTCAAACATGACTTGTATTCATCTTTTGTCCCTGGTGTATAGTGAGTATTCCATTTTTAATACAGTGTTTTTCCTTTCTTAAAATATGCATACATTTTAGAAACCCTCTTTATATATTAGAAATTATATATATGATAGAAAAAAATATTTGTTAGGTGGCGACAGTCAACCTTTTTGCAAAGACTTCAAGTAGGAGTTTTCTTATAGAAACACTGACGGCCAAACTTTAAGATCTTTCCTAATTAGATGAGGACAAACCCACAGGGAATAAAGAGAAAGAAGCATTACACTTGAACAGCTAAATTGTTATTGAGGTGCTAGAGACAAGGAAAGCTTTGAAAAAACTTTTTTTTTTCTCTATAGTGAGAACTATAAATTCAAGCTGAACAAGTTTTCATTAATATGATAAAGGACTTGCTTTAGAAGACTAAAAATTGTGTTAGAATTGTGTTAGAAATTACTCGTTGTTTAGTTCTGAGACTGGAAGTGTCTTATATAAAAGGGAATCATGACAGCAAAGGGATCTGGGGAACAGTGTCAACCCTTTGCTGGAACCAGAGAAATGACCCATCTCCATGACGAAAGTGAGAGGTTGGTGGCATGGTGTTAACATCAGGAGTGAAAAACTTAGATCCCTCATGAACTCAGGATCTATCCAGAAAGCTGTTCTGCAGAGTGATCGCATTTTTCACCGAGAAGCTGGAAGTGTCGGCAAACACAGGCCAGCTGAGCTATCAGGGATCCGACTCCCAGGGGCCATTCCCACATGTAGGAACCATTGTAGAAGGTTTCAAGGCGCCCAACAGTCCTCCAATTCTGAAAGTTGGTACAACTGAAATGTATTTCAGGCTCACACAGCAATTATCTTATTTAGCAAACCATCTCACACGAGGTTGAAATAATAAGTCACTAAAAATCAGAAACTCTACAAATGGATCTAAGCAAAGCAGTCTGTGAGGAGACATTTGAGAAATTAGAGAGAGGACTCTGGATTCTATAAAATCATATATTTTTATCAGATGGTATGTACATTTGTTTATTCGTTTATTCTTAGTATTTCAGCAACTATTCCTTGGGAAAATACCAGCTGGGTTTCCAGGATCTAGGGGTGGAATAGGTGAGTCTAAACCTATTAAATTTAGAAAAATTGGGGATTAAGTTATTTTTAGAGAACAAATGTGATACCCTAATTTGATGACTTGGAAACTCTAAAAAAGCCTGGTCAGAAAAGAAGAATGAAAAATTATGGGGAAAAAAAAACAACTAACTAACAAAGCACCTATAAAAATGAAGTCCATTAGTTCTTATCTATCAAGGCCATTCCCTCATGAAATGATGCTTATGATACACAGGGAAATCTTTATTCCCAGGTACAACATCTTTTGTTCAATTCGTCCTGCAGAAGAGGCATTTGCCATTGTATATGTAGCTTGGGTCTATAAAGGAGAAAAGAGGATACAGATCTAGAGGGAGAATATTATAATGTGCAAGGATCTTTGTCCTCAGGACAGGCGTGGAGGGTACGTACTGCCGTCCTATCTAAAGTTTACGTAATTTGGAAATAGGAAATACACAAACACACACACAGATACACACACACACATCAATATCACGTACATTTGTAGGCCTTTGTATGACTGTAGGTATCAGGATATTATGGCATTATAGAGGATCCTGCAGTTGTATCATTCTCCGACCAATCCAAGTCTGAGGACAGGGCCTTTATTATCTTCCACTTGTAGCTGAGGCATTTGGTTCTTGCTGCCCACTCTCTGATTTCACTGAATCTGACAACTCTCTCCTTGGATCCCCTTGCTCTTCGGACCTTCCATACAATACAGGAAATAGCTATTAATTGAGCCCTTGCCTAAAAATATTGGAATCCTGGTTGTTCATTTAGAAGAATCTACTGAATATGGACCTGCCTTCTTATTCATGCCGTTAGTTAATTGCTCTTTAAATCCACATTCCTAGTCTGACCAGATTTCACTCAAGACTGCATTTCCTCAATCTCTTCAGTTTCTGAATACCGGCTCTCCCTTCCTTAGCTGACTGATCTCATTGCTGAGTCTTGTTACATGGGGGAGGGAGGGAGGGAGGAATAGNTCTTTCTTGGGTATGTCCTTTTAAGGAGCATTACTTCTGGTCTATCCCAAAGCAACTTTGGTAGATGAAATTTGCAAACTAATACATAAATGAAAAATCATATATCTGAACCAGGTGGCCCATCCATGTGGAAAATTAGTGGATGGTTATGGTAGGTATTAGTGCAGTTTGCCAACTGTTTTCAGATCACAGCCACTTCCAGATGCATGATAGGAAAGCACTTCCTGGCGCCCTTATTATTAGGGATTGGCTGATGAGGTATGAGCTGAAGTGACTTGCTGGCTAAGCATTTAGTCACCCATGCAAGACTCTGCAAAGCTCTTTTTTTTCCTCTTCCTCTTTGGGATGGTAACCAACAACTTTCAAGATATCAGTTGTTTGTTCAGTCATATTGGATCCTTAAATGACAACTGTAAGCAGATCTTCAACAAATATCAAATGTGATAAAGAAAAAAAAACTTTAATATTTTGGAGTTGTTTGCCACTGTAGGATAGCCTAGACTATTCTGATTATATACAATATATTTAGTCATATGAAATGTATTTAAAAATTTTGTGGTGAACACACAATGTGATATATAGATGATGCATTACAGAATTGTACACCTGAAACCTATGTAACTTGATCAACAATTGTAACCCCAATAAACTGTAATTAAAAAAAGAAATTTAAATTAAACCCTTGAACTCAACAATGGCACATGACTCCATTATATTATTAAAAATGGATTTATTTTTTAAAGAAAAATGTATGTATATTTCTTTGTGTATACACACACACAGAAAAAAAATTTTGGGGGTAAAAATATCAACTTGGATCCCACCACTCAGAAATAACTTACACTAGTTTTATGTAAATGCGATTTGAAATATCTCTTTGTTTCTATTTACAAATGGAAAGATAAACAGGTAGGCAGAAACATATAGACAGAAATAATTTTAAATGATATTATACAAATCATTACATATGAGTTTAATTGGATATAGAAAGAAAAATAAAAAAAATGAAATAAAATTTAAAAATATATGTATTGTTGACTGTTAGGAAAAATGTGTTTTTAACCAGAGATTCTAGTCCCTTTTGGANGGACAGTTACCATGCAGACAATAATACATCCTATTTTGTTGCACCAAAATTAAAGTCAGGGTCCCAAACTTTCCTGAGAAGCTACTGTAGGTCTTGCAGCAAACAGTTGGTTCCCAGCCTCCATCTTCTAAAGCTCCCTGACCCACCTCCTCGTGTCCCCCAGAGGAGAGGTACCAGCACTACCTGGACAGCATCCATTCCTCCTCGAAGGTCTGATGCTCAGCTCTCTGGGACCTTGAGGAAATAAACCAGGTTGGCAGAACTCCCCGTTACATGTCTGAGTCCCAGTTTTGCTGAGGGCTGTTTCTTATTGTCGCAATTCTGATAACCCCAACCATTTTCTTTGTTCCCCCAGCTCATCAGGTGGTGGCTACATCCTGCAATTCCTATGTCTGGGTTGCCTCAATGGTCCTTTTGTGGTGATTTAGTCCTCTAACGTCTGCATAATCATGTCTTACATTAAATTCCTTCCATAGAAATACCTAGTGAGGTTTCTGGTTTCCTCCTTGGAGCTGGATTGAGGCAGCGCTGGGGGACGCTAAAAGTGGAAACCAGTGGACCACTGCTGCAGAAAGCTCCGCACTCTGTACGTGGAGGAGAAACACTAGGTGCTCTGGTTTGAAATTCAAGACAGAACCTTGAAAATCACTGTTGAAAACACTCAATTCTGAATTCAAATGAAGGTAGTTTAAGTAAAAATCTAAATTTGCTGCATGTTTCCATATTTTGAGTGTTTTAAAAAGATAGTATTGTACTGTGGTTCATTAAATGACTGTATGTTTTTGAAATATATCAAATTTTATGAAAAACCTTATAATCTATCTATAGAATCCTAAAATTGAGTCCCNGGTACATTCTGTCTTCCTATTTGTTTAACCTGTATGCAGAAGATATCATACTAAAAACTGGGCTAGGCTCAGAGGAAGGGAGGGGTGAAAACTGTAGAAGAATTATCAGTAAATTAAGACACACAGATGACACCATCTTACTGGAAGACAGTAGAGATACATGGAAACAGCTTCTGATGAAAGCGAGAGAAGAAAGTGCTACATAAAGCAGGACTGCATTCGAACACCAAGAAGACAAACATCATGACTACACAAGAAATACACAACTTTAACACAGACAATGAAGATATTGAAAGTGTTGTAAGTTTTGCTTGCCTAGGTTCAGTCATTAATTCGGATAGAGACTGCAGCCAAGAAGAAATAAAGAGAAGGCTGAGACTCAGAAGGGTGGTGATGGAAGAATTAGGAAAGGTCATCAAGAGCAAAGAGGTGTCATCAGAGACCAAGGCTAAGATCACCCACACCCTCCTAGAGGAACGTACAGCCGAAATACCACTGGAGGCAAAGAGGATCAAACCGAAGCTGTCCTAGTTGGGGCACATCATGAAAAGCAGGGTTCTTCAGAAAAGACAACGCTGAGACAAATAGAAGTCAACAGGAAAAAAGGAAGACCAAATATGAGATGGACTGACTGCAGAAAAGAAGCCCTAGGCTGAGTTCGCAGGAGCTGAGCAGGGCTGCTGAGGACGGGAGGCTGTGGACATCACTCATGCACAGGGTTGCCCTGAATCAGAGCTGCCTCAATGGCGCACAGCACACATCCAGACTGTTTACATGAATACATTAGTTAATCTAATTATATTTAACTGTCATACTAACTCTCTGAATTGGGTCTAAATGTCTCCATTTAATAAATGAAAAAAACTGAAGCTCAGGTAATACAGTGGAGCTTCCCACAGCCGGAGACACTGGAGACCGACTCGGTCTAATAACAAAGTTCTCTTTGCAAATCAGTGAGAATGTGGATGGAGGGAACTGAGACCCAGGTTAATACTTTTTCCTTATATCTAATTCATAGGATAATTTAGGCATCTAAATTCTCTAAGTGAATCCATGCTTTCAGATGATTCCACTACATCACCTTTTATTTTCGAGTGGAAATAAGCATAACAAACAACCAAGAGGGCAAATAGTAAAACATGGAAAGAGAAAAGCCAATTATTTCAATGTTTATTCATTCATTCATTTACACCCCCCCCCTCCAAAAAAAATGTGTTCCACATCGTAAACCACTGTGGTACTTAAGAAGATTTTTCTAGGCAATAACACAGACATGCTATTTCTCCACCCACAAGAATAAGATATATTCGCTGCAAAATTAACTCTGCTTTTCTTTCCCCGAAGTGAAGTATGGGTATTGCGATAATCTAAATAATACTCAGGCTTTTAAGAGAGTCCTGATACTGAAGGAAACAGAAAGGCTCTGTTTAGCATGAAAGGGAAATGGGCAATTAGCCCATTAACTCTTTATTAGATTGATAAAAGAAGGTTAATTGATAACTCAATAGTTTAAACTGTAACCAAGGTACTCTGTTGGCTCAGGATACAGGAAGAACAGGATCATTTGCTTAGAAAAACTCACAGATAAGTCTCTTCTTAAAGTCACTAGTTGAAATTAAAAAAAAAAAATCTATAGACATCCTGTTTTGAGAGCTTCTATCCAACAAATAAGACTGTAGAGTAATTTATGAGGTCTGCTTCCAGAAAGGAGCATGAAGTAAAGACCCAAACAGGGAATTCCTATGAGATGGAAGTTTTCACTGTAGCGGGGTTATAAATAAGGCACCTCGTAGACAGACTGTTACTTTCGAGGTACGCTAGCACCTACATTCTCTTTATCCTTATAAAAGCAGCTTGATCCCTCAAGAAACCTCTTTTGCTATCTTACTAAACATTTAAAAACAATTATGGCTCCAGGCCAGAATGATGCTATATTTCCAGACATTCTACTGGGCTAGTTCTCTAAGAATCATGCTCTGATTTCACTGTCTTGGGCAATCTAAGCCTTAATTCTGGTGGAAGCCCACTGAGTATCATTAAGAGGCTCCAATGTATGTACAGACAGAATACTATTCTATAGACAGAATACTAAGCAGCAGCTTGAAATTGAAACAAAAAAATTGCATAATTCTTTGTCAGTTGCTACATTAAAATCTGAGACTTTTCAAAAAGGGAAAAAAAGAAAACAAAAAAACTTAAGGCAGATGATAGATTTTTAACAAGGTTACACAGCCCTTATCCATGCGACTAATTTATTAATCAATTCATTTATTCATTATTGCAATAATAGAAGTACTAATCATCTAGTGTGTGCCAAACATTGAGTTAGGTGATGTGAATATAATGGATAACGGGGTACACTCTCTTCCCTCAGGGACTTTAAAATGAAATGGGAAAGATACATTAGGGAGCATATGGTTACACTGTCGTGATACCTGTGCCAAGTCAGGGCGTCTTTTTGTTTAGCAGGGGATAGAGTTCTATGTTGCTGGCGATAGGAGCTGGATAGCAGCAGTATTCACTCACACACTTGCCTTTAGAGCTGTGATGCTGCTGGGAGTCGGGGTGGTTACCTTTACTTATTTCGACTTTCATTGATATGAGCTCCATCTCATGTAATTTAAGCAATGAAAATAGGAAGGTGTAAAAAAAGAAAATGAAGATCTCAAACATTTCTGGGTGAAAACTTCGCAAGATAGGACAAAAGGGTCTGTAAAGGGGAACAGAATTTAAAGGAACATGGACCCTGAAAATTTCCTCCCACTGGAGCACCGAGCACAGGCTAGCAGTGACTCTTGGCATGATGTGAGGACATCTGAATGCTCCTGAGCCTTTTCACTTGGGTCTTTCCCTCACATGGAGAAAATGACTGTGGAGTATGTGTGTGTACCACTAAGAGATGTCACTTTGGAGCCCAGGTAAGATTGCTGAGGAGTCTTTCCTTCCTAGGGCTACTCCTACCGGGGAGAATTGCAGAGACCCATGCTCAGGCCCAAGGGGTCAGGCAGTTAGACCAGCAACACTGATTCTCTTAAGTTTTTTTGACTGCACAGAACTATGGGCTGGATCACATGGGTAGTGAAGATAGAAAAAAAAACCAGCCAAAAAAACAAAAACGTAGCATTCAGAGATGTTAAAAGGGGTTGCATTAGTTATCGGTTGCTACATAACAAATTGTCCCCAAATTCAGCAGCTTAAGTCAATATTTATTATCTCACTCAGCTCTGTTATCTCACAGTTTGCAGGAATCTGGAATCACCTTAGCTGAGTGGTACTGGTTTAGGCTCTCTCAAGAGGTTGCAGTCATAATGTTGGCAAGAAATGTAGTCAAGCTGAAGGCTTGAATAGGGCTGGAGAGTTCGATTCCACTCCATGCAAATTAGTGTGGGTTGTTGGAAGGAGGCCGTGATTCCTCATCACATGGACCCCACTATAAGGTTACTTGAGTGTCCTCAGAACAGTGTAGTTTCCCCCAAAGCAAGTGACCCTGGAGAACAAAGGGGACCCAGCCACAAAAGTCACAGCCCATCATTTCTGAAGTACTGATGGGGCACAGAGGCTACCCCATTCCACATGAGGAGACCACACAAGGATGTGACTATGGGCAGGCAGAAATCACTGGGGACATCTGGAGGCTAGCTATGACAAAGGAAAAAGCGAAGATATTATTTGATTGACAGTTTAGGTATGAAGAAAGAGTGGGGAAACGAAAGGTGAAACTCAGGAGCCTGGCTTCTGACAGTGTCACTGCTTTTGTTTAGAAGTGTTTTGCATTTGCACTTTCCTGCTGAGAATTTTCTAACATGTATACACGACAACTATTATTTCTCTAGGGAAAGTCACTGTTATGATGTGTTAGATCACAGCAAGGATGTTAATTTGTATCATCTCCTGTAGAAAGGTAAGGAGAAGTATCCTAGGGACTATTGTAAAACCAACTATTTCAACAAATTAATGGAGCTACAATGCCTATGTCTCTAAGATATCTCTAAGGTATACAAATTAAGAAGGAGTTAGCAATCCTTAGCACCAGAGAACAAGGTTTAGGGTTGTATGATAAAACTGCTGGTTTTCTCTAAACCAAGCTTTTTCAAACTTTGCACTAATGATGCTTTGGGCTGCATTATTTTACTATTTTTTGTTATGAAGGGCTTTCCTCTATATTGTACAATAATTAACAGCATCCCTTTCCTCTACCTGTTAGATGACAGTAGCACTTCCATTGTGAAAGCAATATGGTTCTAGACATCAGCAAATGGCCCCTTGGTGTGGGGAAGATGGAGGGGGTAAAATCACCCTTGGTTGACAACCATTGGTTTAAGAATTTTTCAAAAGTTCAAAAAACAAACAAAAAAAAAACAATGACAACAAAACCTTTGGTTAAAGCTTTGGAAAAGCCATATGTTAAAATAAAAATTTGGCTCTGGTGAAATCTTGTGATTAACCCACCTACTCAAATGTCAGTGCTTGTCATAAAAAATATATATAATTTTTCTCTACTTCTATTGAAAATACAGGGAAGAGAACTCATTGAGATAAACAAGAAAACACAATTTTAGGTCAGTCCAGGCTTCAAATATTGAATGCCTGCAGTCTAAGCCTGCTAATAAGTAGAACTTTTTTGGATAGAAAGGGTATTTCTGACCTCCTTTACTATTGAACTTAATTCAAGTACGTGTGAAATTGCATCATGGGACAGAATAGAGACACATACTTTCCAGAGCTTTGCCTATAGGTAGTATTCAGGTAATATTTATGGGAAAGGTCAAGTGTCTTTCATAAAAATATCCTTATAAAGAAACCCAGGTGACCTTACTGTTGTTCCCATACATGTCCCATGGTTATTCCAGATAAGATGGACATGCATGAAGTCTGAAAAACCAGGAAGACTATATCCCTGCCCATATTTGTAGAAGGCATAACAACAATGCTATTTCCTTCTTTAATGAGGATGGAAGATTGAGCCACAGCTAGCTGATTTCATTCAAAATGCACAGCATTAAGATTATTTTGTACATTGCTGAAATGTATTACTGGAAAGTTAAGTGTCAAATGACTTTAAGAATGGAAGTGCAAGGAGCAGCACAGACCATCTTCCCTGTAAAACAATCATAACTATTGAAAACAAACAAAAAAAGACAACAAAAATAACCATATAAAGTATGTGAAAATTGTGTAAGGGCATACAATAAATGAAAAAAAAAACCACAAACACTTATTTTAAAAATATACTAAATCTTGTTTAGAAACACAAGAACCTATGGCATTTGAACTAAGAATCTCACTCCCACCCCAGCTCAGCCTGAAGCCTGACCCAGAATAAGTGTAGACAACGTAAGACATCCTTTCTCCTCAACCCCCAGTCTAGAACCATGGTTTCCCTTTAAGATAGTTTGATCACCGGCACTTTTCATCCTCACCAGCTCTGTTTGTAAGAAGTTCTGTTTCAAGCAATAGCACCTGAGAAGTCTGAGGCTCTCTTCTTCTACCCAGTTCCCACTCTTAGGACACACAATCTTCCTATAGAAGGAACAGACCGAAACTACTGGGGCACCCGTCACGGTCATCAATGGCACACTATTAGGGTGGAGGTTCTACACCAGAAGAGGGACGGTGAGAAGATTTGTGGGTACCACTCCCACTTAGTGCTCCACTTCTAAAGTTGAGGTGTCATTCTGGGAGAAGAAAGTCACTTTTTCCCTCCACAGCTACAGAGCTTTTGCCTAGAGCGAGAAGCAGGCTGTAAGAACAGAGAGCTTTCAGGTGCTCCCCCAAAAGGCTGTATTCAGAGTAGAGTGTGGGGGAGTTCAAGTTTAAGGTTGCCTTCCAAAACAATGGAGATTTTGGTGGTAAGCAATTAAGAGGAGGCTGGGGGCTCATGAGATCAACATGCTAAATTGTATAGAAGGTAGGGTAAAAGTTTACTGGGGCAAACCAGGGAAAACAGGCAGCTAAGATTTCTCTTAGGGTTGGAATAAGCCTCAAAGTTTGACCCAAAGACTACCCCTGCAAGAGGACTGAATTTAATTGGATCAGGGACTGAGGCAACTTATGCCCTAGGTATTGGTGAAAAAAAAAGAAAAAGGCAATCAGTTGGCAATTAATGGATGCTAGCAACGGGGTGTGATATCTACAAAGGCAGACAGATTAATAGAGAACTCAGGGAAAAAGACAAAGAGAGTCTTGCCTAACCACTGTCATCCCAGAGAGACTGTGCATGCCAAGGCTGCACTCTCTGAGAAGTGACCTCAGAGGCTGTGCATTATAGGAGGTATAAGCTTCACTGAAATAGCACAACCACATCATTAAAAAAATGATCAAGCATTTCTGCAACAGGTGTGGACCTTGCTCTTGATCACTCTTTCTGTCACCATCTTGGTTCTGCCTTCCGCATGCAAAATGCCTGGTGAAGCCACAGAAACTGTCCCTGCTGCAGAGCGGGAGTTGCCACAGCCCCAGGCTGAGACAGGGTCTGGAATAGAATCTGACAGTGATGAATCAGAAGCAGAGCTCAAGGAACAAGACTCCACACAGGCAACCACACAATAAGCCCAGCTGGCGGCAGCCACTGAAATCGATGAAGGACCAGTCAGTAAAGCAAAACAGAGTGAAGTTAAAAGAAGGCATGGAAGGGTATGTCCAAAATAGGTCTTCAACAGGTTACAGGGGTCACTATCTGGAAATCTAAGAATATCTTCTTTGTCATCACAAAATTAGATGTTTACAAGAGCTCAGCTTCAGATACCTATATGGCTTTTAGGGAAGCCAAGATTGAGGATTTAACTCAGCAAACACAGCTAGCAGCTGCTGAGAAAATCCAAGTTCAAGGTGAAGCTGTCCCAACCATTCAAGGAAACACGCAGACTCCAACTGTATAAGAGGAGAGCAAAGAAAAAGAGGTTGATGAGACAGGTGTGGAAGTTAAGGACACAGACAAGCAAATGTGTCGAGAGCAAAGGCAGTCCGAGCCCTGAAGAACAGCAGTCATGATATTACAAATGCTATTATGGAATTAACAATGGAACCTTAAAAAATAAAGGACTTTTTGTGTGTGTGTGTGTGTGTGTTTCAAAATAGTAACTGTGGCTTGGTTTCAAATTTGTACTGTTTCTATCATTAAGACATTAGTATGTCTTCCTGCAGGAAACAAAGAAAGAAAAAAATAAACAAAAACAAGACTTCAAAGGTAGGGGGTCTATATTCAGAATTTCTACAATATATTTTCTAAAATGTTCAGTTTTGAACAAAAAAACATTACTAAATATGCAAAGAAACAGGAATGTGAGACTCAGGGGGAGAAAAAGAAAACAGAATAGAAACAGCTATCGATGGGGTTCAGATGGGGGACTTAGACAAAGACTTGGATTCCTTATAAATATGTTCAAAGAACTAAAGGAAATCATATACTTAAAGATGTATAGAAAGGTATGCTGACAATACCTCATTAAACAAAGAATACCAATAAAGTTACAGCAATTCTAAAAAGGAACTGATTGAAAATTCTGGATTTTAAAAGTACAAAAACTGAAATGAAAATTACAGTGACAAGAAAGGCTGAAGACTAGATCTGAGCTAGCAGAAAAGAGAAAGTGAACAATAGGTAGATAGAAATTATACAATCTGAAAAACAGAGACAAAAGATTGTGAAATAATGAACACAGCCCCAGAGAATTCTACGGTACTTTGAAACACATTACCATATGTGTAACGAGAGTACCCAAAAGAGAAGAGATAGAAAAAGAAGAAAAATAAAATGTTTAAAGAAATAATGGCTGATGACTCCCCAAATGTGATGAAAAACAGTTATCCACACATTGAGAAGCTCAACAAACTCCAAAGTGGACACATTCAAAGAGATCTACATACCAAGGAGCATCATCGTAAAAATGTTGAGAGCCAAAGACAGAGAAAATCTTAAATCTGCAAAGAAAAAGTTACTCACCATATATAAAGAAATTTGAATGAGATAAACAGTGGGCTTCCCATTAGAGACAATGAGGGCCAAAGGCCGTGGGATGGCGTATTCAAAGTGCGAACAGAGAAAACCTGTCAAGCAGGAATCTTATTTACACAGGAAAACTATCTTTCAAAACGGAAGTGAAATAAAGACATCCCCACATGCACAAAATCTGAGAAAATTTGTCGATAGGAGATCTGACTTACAAGAACTACTAAAGAGATTTCTTTAGGCTGAAACAAAGAAAACCCGGGCAGTAATTTGAATCCACAGGGAGCCATTATTACTGGGCTTCCAGAAACAAAAATAATCATACGGGAATAATACAAATGATTACTATACCAACAGATTAGATGACTTGGAAAAAAAATCAACACCTTCCTAGAAAGATGTAAGCTGCTAAAAACTGAACTGAAGTGACATAGAAAGTCTCAATAAACTATGAAAAATAAAGACATTGAATTAGCAATAACAGCTATATATGATATCAGAGCGGTAGTAGATGGGGGCGATTATCACTTTGTGAGGGGTGCAAATGTCTAACTATTGCACTGTTTTGTACACCTGAAACTAATAATAAAAAAATTAATAATAGATTTTTAAAATTAAATTACATTAGAACAATGGACTATCCATTTAGAAAAATAATAAAGTTAGATTTGTATACTGTGTAAAGTTCTCACTGTAAAAAAAAAATAAGACTACTATGTTGGAGGGATTAAAAACATTAAGACACAGAAAAATAATTGCCCCCACCTCAAATAAAAAGCCCATATCTGGATGGCTTCATCAATGGTGAATTCTACCACATATTTTAAAAAAATAATTAATACCAAAGCTTATGACCTCTTCCAAAAACTAGAAGAGAAGGTAACACTCCCCAGCTTATTCTATGAGGCCAGTATTATCATTATCCCAAAGCCAGACAAAAACATCACAAGAAAATTAAACTATCAACAAATATCTCATGATCATAGATGCAAAACACCTCAACAAAAAACTAGCAAACCAAATCTTGTAAGGTTTAAAAATCATTATTCACATGACCAAGCGCGACATACGCTATGAACTCATGGGTGGTCTGCCTTGTGAAAATCAATTAGTGTCATACACCGTTATCAATGGAACAAACGACAAAACATACACGGTAATCTCAATAGATGCAAGAAAAGGATTTGGACAAAATCCAACATACTTTCATGATGAAAGTAACCACAGACTAGAAAGAGAAGGAATATTCTTCAATCTGATGAAGATCCCACAGCTAACATCACAGTTAGAAATGAAAGTATGAATGCTGTCCTCTAAGATTAGGAACAAGGCAAGGATGTTCACTAGCGCCACTTTTATGCACATTGTACTGTTAGTTCTAGCCATAGAAATTAGGCAAGAAAATGAAATAAACAGCATTAAAATTGGAACTGGAGAATTAAAACTATTCGTGTTTACAAATGACATAATCTTGAGTATAGAAAATCCTAAAACATTCTCTAAAAACACTATTAGAACTACTAAACACGTGTGGCAACTCTAGTATATCGGATAAATATGTCACATCTATTTTATTTCTATACACTAGCAATGAAGAATCTGAACATTAATTTAGTAAAACAGTTCCATTTATGATAGCATCAAAATAGCAAAGGAACTAGAGATAAATTTGACAAAAGAAGTGAAAACTACGCAACATTGCAGAAAGAAATCTAAAGAGGTATAAGTAAATGAAAACACATCCCATGTTTATGGATGGGAAAACAATATTGTTAAAATGGTAACAGCCCCAAAACTGATCTACAGATTCAAAATTATCCATCTCAAAATCCCAGCTGGCATCTTTTGCAGAAATTGTGAGGCTGATCCTAAAATTCTTATGGAAATGTAAGAGACCCAGAATAGCCAAAACAACATTGAAAAAGAACAAAGGTGAAAGGCACGCACTTTCTTCTTCGCAACTTGCTACTGGCTACAGTAATCAACACAATATGATACTGGAATAAAGATAATCATATAGATCAAGGAAACACAACTGATAGAGATATAATCTTCATACTCAGATGGAAAAATTGAGGCAAACAGATGTTAAGTAACTTGCCCAAGGTCGCAAATAAATCCTTGAAAAAGCAGGATTTGGCTTATCGTACATTTGCATCAATCCATATTTCATTTTCATTAAGGGATTTAACTTTGATGTTTCTGGGGGTGAAGTTTAGTTATGTGCAGAAAGCATCTTTTTTATTCCTCTCGATTAATCTTAGATATGCTTTGTTTTCATAATGATTTACCACTATTTGGGAAATGCACAGTGACTCATGGCTGGATCAGTATAGTTTCTCTTAGGTTCTCCTCCTAGCCTGTGAGTTCCTGATAGGATGGACAACATCTTATATTTCACTTATTTCCCCAGTCCTGTAAGTGACAGTGAATAGAGTAGGTGTATGATAGACACGTGAGGCAGAATTAAACCTGAATCTATCACAATGGATAGCATTTCACTTGATGGGGTTTGATGGAAATCTCTATTTTCTCTATTTTCATCACTTTAAGCAGAATATTTCAACCATCCACAGGCCATCACAACATGTGTTTCAAAATCTTCAAAGCAGAATCTGTATGCTGAAATCAATTATAGCTGGCATAACAGAATTTCTAGAAGAATTTTAATTTCTGATGTTCTGAAATCTTAATATTTTCTAAAAGAAGCAAAGTCTATCTTTTTCAGAAATGAAACTTTTCCATTTAGAGTTTCCAGGATAAACATACTGATAAGAGTTTTAGTCTTTTTCTGTGAGAAGGATGATTTTTTTATTATATCCCAAAGCTGGGCTCATATTCTTAAAAAAAAAAAATTAGAATGTGACTTCTTAACCTTGAAGATTAAATAATATTCATTATTTGTGCAAAAATCTTGATTAAAATTGTAAATATAAACTGTCCAAATTGATCTTTTAGCTTATTGCTTAACATGTTTAATTTAAAATTGAGAATCTATTTAGCATGCCTATTTTGTAGTGAGTGATATTTTTTCAGGGTAATTCTTGGTGGCATTTGTACATGTCTTATAACAGCTTTGGTCTCAGACCATTTTTTCAAGAATGTTTATATAGCAAAGCAATGTTGGAAGATAGAGATAGTGTCTTCCTCTGAGGCAAAGGACATTTTTTTCTTTTTTTTTTCCTGGAGAAGATAGTAATTTCTTCCTTTGGGGCACAGACTGGGTAGTTTTGCTGGCAGTGCTTTTCAAAGATTGAGGTTTCCTAAGGTCAGTGACCGTGAGAATGAAACAGCCCCACTGTGTGCATAATATCCACCTGGGTCCATCTTGACATTGCCCCATGGGACTCGGAGGTCAAGTGGAATGGATGCAAACATGAAGTTATGCTTCCTGCGGTGCTGTGAGTAATAAAGTCACATGGCTCTAACTCTGAAGTCTCACGTTCCTGTCAGCATCTATGAAATTATGGCAAGCTACCTTGTTAGTTTGAAAATAGGATGGAATCTCAAACCCTTCATGGTTATTGACAGATAGAAGCTTCTCAACATGGACTCACACAGCATGGATATTCTTAACATAATATGCAAATATTGATAAAAATGCATTGCCAAATCTACATATCTAACCTTTATGATAATGATCAGAAGAGGCCAGTGTGATCTAAAGTGTATCCTGGCCACTGACGGTCACCATTTTACACATTCATTTATAACTCAGGAAGTTTCCTTACGTGTGTTCTATTACTTTTAGCACATAAAAACTTGCAGTTTTATTTTTATATTAAAATTTTCATACTCTAAGTTGACCATAGAAAAAATAAGCAAACAAAAACCCAAGTACAACATCATAGGTCTAAGTACTTTTGCCAATGCTTTCTTGTCAGATTCGTTGGCCTTCCTATGATTGTCAAAGCTTTCATTTTGGCTGAAACCCATGAACAACACACTTAAGTCCTACTGCAAGAAAACTTGCAGTCTTAAGAAACACACGGTCTATGCCACAGTATCAGACATATACTTTTTGTGGGTTTTTTTGTTTTGTTTTTGTTTTTTTTTAGCTGAGCCATCCTGCCACCTGTTGGCAGCTCAGCGACTACTCAGCTCGGGCCGGGACTTGAACCACTGCTCAGAATTCGCACTCTTGAGCAAGCTCTTAAATAACTGAGCCACTTGGCCTGCCCTCAGATATACTTTTTAATAAACAAATCTGATGGTGACATAGAGCTAAGTAGTTGTATGTGCATGTGTGAGCATGCATGTATGCATGTGTGTGTGTGTGTGTATTCCTTTTTGCTCATCTTTCTAGGTTAAACAGAATGAGGTGAGAAGGCAAAGACCATCCTTCCTTGTATCCTATACCACCACCAACTAGTGCCCACTATAGTAAATGTTAATTGAATGAATGAACTTTGTATGTCAAAAGCTACTACTGCTGCTCTGCTTCCAGACTAAAAAAATGGCACAGTTTTTCACATTCAGATGCTGAATCCACCTGATGTCACTAGACTGAATAGTATGGTAAAAGCTGTTGGAGAAAATGTACATAGGGAACTCCAGCTAATTCTCTTCAAGGTCATCTGACTAATTTGAAACATCTTTGGTTCAAGTCAAGTTTATCACACAGTATAATTCCTGAAGATCCCTGCATGCACCTAACAAAATTTATTCCTAAACAGTTAGCATGTATAAAATCCCCAACCTTCGTTAGGTGATACCTCCAATAACAATCATGGACAAGACCCTGCCTAGAAGGGCTCAGAAGCTGAAACTGACAAGAAGGCAGGCAAAACATAAACGAGTGAATTGCAAGAGCAGATGACTCCCGCCATCAGCTTAGCGTGTTTCTGCTCTCATGTTGCCAGGAGCCTTTTGAGAAGACACAGAACCATGCTGACGCCCTCCATCACATGTTGCCTCTCCTTCCCATCTGCGATGCCCTCTCCTCTGCTCAATGCCATCACTGTGGCTTTGGCTATCCTTATTGAAATACCGATGATCAAGGGAGGGCAAGGAAAGGGCTTCATGAACCTACAAGACTGTTAAGCATGAGGACAGGATGGGAGGTTGAACATGTTTCACTCTTTAGGAAGCCAAACGATGAAGATAATTAAAATAAGGTCTAAACGTACAACAGGCCATGTATTTATTCAATAAGCATTTACTAAGTACTTGATGTGTCCAGGTACTGCGGTAGGCTCTGGCAATAAGGGGTGGGAAGAGAATGGGGGGGGGGAAGCCTAAATGTTGACTTTAAGGAATTTATAGTTTAGAGGAAGAGGCAGCAAACAAACACATATAATAATGACAAATGATTGTATCTGCTATGTAAGAAACAGCCTTGAAACTTAGATATAGAATAATGAAGTGGGGGAAACTTTTATGAATACGTTGATTAAGAAAGACTTCAACAGGGCAATAACATTTATGCTGAGACCTGGCAGGTGAGAAGCAGCCTAGCAAATTATTAGTTTAGCGTAAGAGTAGGGAGATGGGCAAAGTGAGTAAAGGTCTGGAGGGAGGAAAAACTTGGTGTGACCCATGAGAAGACAGCAAGCCAGACTTCCTGGAGTATAACAAGCAAGGAGAAGAGCTGCTATTGGGAGACAAGCGGGGGAGAGGGGCATACACACATCGTGCAAAGTCTTGGGGCTCTGATTTTATTCTAAGTATGTATGGGAGTCACTGGGAACGTTTATCAAGGAGGTGACAATCACGCTTACTTTTAAAGAGAACACTCTGACTGTTGCATACAGAGTGGACTGTGTGGAACCAAGTAAATTACAGGGGAAACAGCATGCTCTCCTGGTGGGGTTTTATAGGAGAGAAGTCAGAACTGTGTGACAGACTCAAAATAAGGGACTGAGAACCAAAGGTAGTGGTGTTACCTCCATCACCTTTGACAATGCCACCGTGTGAACAGTGTCGGATGGCCACGATTGGATGGGAAATGCACTTTCTTTATGACAATGTGTTTCTGATTCCCCTGGAGGAGGGAGTGTTGGCGACTTGTGCTGTCTTGTACGTGTGACCTGAATTCCACAGTCCGATTTTCATATTTATATTCCTTGACAAATATTTGCCCACTTCTAAACAGGAAACAGGGTGTATGTCCAGAAGATCATGATAGCGGCAGCTTCTGGGTCCTGATTACTGCTGATGTTATCTTCAGGAGGTCAAACATGCTGGACGGATATTGCTGCTCTCACATGGCCAAGCCAGAGAGCTCCAGTCATTCCCTTCTGTTATGATAACAAGTGCAGGCTCTTGTGCAGTGCAATCGGCCACGGCATTACAAATGGCACTCGTTTAAATGTCTCGTACAACAATGCAGGGGGGAAAACTACAGATTTTTCAGGGCTGAGAAGGAGCACTGTGTATCCGCTCATTATTAAAAAGGGAGAGTGTGTTTCACAAAATATGGTCTTGTGGGCTAAAGCTGTCTTTCTTTGTTCCTTGGAATAGCCAAGTGTGGCTTTACATCTCAGGCCAATTATCCTCCACCATTTTTCAGAAAGTGACAAAACCTGTAAAAGGAGCAATGATATGAAGACAGCACACCATTCTGCAGTTTACGCTGAACCCTGCATTTGCATCTGATTTGAGCCTATCTCTGCTGGGGGAGTGGGGATCTCACTACAGGGACAAAAGATTTCTGAATAGGAGAACAACATACAAAACAAATAGCTTTTAATTCCAGCTGTCTCTCATCTCCTTGCTGGACATCTGTCTTCAAGAAGGGGGGCCTCTTCTATCCTACACAGCCTGAGTTTTCCTCCTGGGATCACGGGATTAGCTGGGAGCAAGCCTATGCATCCCAGTTACCCTTCAAAGAGCCCTTGCTCTAGCTGGGGTTTGAGGGATGTGACTTTAGTTTTCCCTGAGAACTGCTGGAGCTTGATGTGGGAAGCAAAGCAAAGTGGGATGTGGGGTGACTGCACACCGGCTTGCTCTCACAGGAGAAAAGAGGCAGACTTAGAAATGAATTGTGACATTCCATCAGCTAGGCACTGTGCTCCCTTCAGGTTAAGGCTTGTTCTGGCCCCGGAAGCCCCTGGAAGTCCCAACACACTGAAGACACTGTCCGGCAGAACTCGCCAGGGGCAAGATGATACAGGAACTGTAGGGGAAAAATCAAAATGAGACTGAATAAAGGATATACACACTTTCTGATTTTTTTTTCCATTTCCAAACACACATGAAATTCACTTAGAATATATCCATGATAAGAAGAGAAATGATCACAGGGATGTAGAATAGCGCCTGCTGAAAACTGACTTTCAGATAGTTGGTGATGCTCTGCCAGAGAAAACATTGTGTCAAATGTGAATTAAATTTGAACAACAGCCTTTCAAATGCAAATCCTTCAGAAGGGATGTCATTGAGATACAACCTCTAAAAACCTTCCAAGAGAAATAAAATGGATAGATGTGATAATTAACATCTCTATTTATAGGAAAATGATCCCATCACATTTGTTCTGAAATGTTTTTATACCTGCAACATGGAGGGCAGGTATAAAAAGTAAGGATCGATTTTGAAATCTGGAGGTGAAAATAGGGTGATAGCTGGTCTGACAGAGGCATGGGTTTTCCTCTGGTGTGCTAAGATCCATTATTATGCACCCAATGTGGCCAAGGTTTCCAGTGTCCTCTATTCATTCTTCCTCATGAGGTCATGGTTTCAGCTTTCCCTACAGCAACGTCCTCTCTTAATGTAAGGTGTAAGGTACTCTGCTATCTGCAGCAGCATTCTGCTAAATGTGATATTGATGGGAAGCTGACTGGCCTTGAAAATGTAAGCAGCATTGTTTTGCGTTGAGTTTTTGGGAAACAGAGTTATATGAACATGGTTTATAAGGGAGTGATCTCAAGAGACACCCCTATCAGGAAGGCAGGAATGGGCAGAGGGAGAAGATGACTGACAACGTGATTGTGACCGAATCCTCGCTGCTCCTAAAACAAAGCAGGGGTGACCTCTGGAGCTGGTCTTGTTCTTCAGAGTTGTCACAAATTGAGGTAAGTGCATGTATAGGGTGTGGAGTGTGTGCTTGTGTGTGAAAGGCTTTGCATTCCTGCATCTGCCAATGTTTGGCCTCATCTGTCCCTGGGAAGAGGGTATTCTTGGTTGAAGTGCAATCTCTGAGGTCAAGGGCATTTCCCAGGGAGAGATGCAGCTGTGATCTCTCATAGGTACATAGTCCCAGAAGCTGGGGACTGGGTGAGAGAATCCAAGTGTGGTACAACCGTACCCAACACAGTTGTGTGGATGATGGAATTCAAGGATTCCCATTCACCAATTTGACATTATCACTTCCTTTTAATTAATACATTATTCTCACTAAAGGGCCTTTACCTTACAGGAGAAAACATGAAGCTATTCTCTAAGATTCATGCCCAACAATGAATTGCTTTCTCATGCCCTTTCCAACTACATCATAATTATCAGTGGAATAGGAGAAACGCCCGGGATAGAGGTGGTGAGAGAAATCCTTGGTTGAGAAACGCTGCGTAGTCCGAGTAGAGAAAGAGCATACCACGAATCTAGAAGACCGTCATTTCATGAATGACGATGAGAGGATGCTAAGAGAAGAAACTGGTTATTCTGATTTTTTCCCCTGATCACATCTATATCCACACAGGAGAAGTAATGGGAAAGGGGTGAGGGATAAGAAGTGGGTAGAGTATGAAAATTTAGACTCATCCTTCCCTGAGTTTTCCAGCATTATTCCATCTTAAGCTTCTAGGAATGGACATGTCAGGAAACACTGAAAACATCATATACTTTGGATGACAGTGTCACTCAAATGCTTGAACATTCTGTGGTTTTATGGTTCGTTTCCTAACCTCAGTCATCCATGGCTATTAGTGACTTATTTTCAATGCTATGTACAGCATTTGTGCCTCCACCTATACTCCCATTTTCCTTGGGCAAAAGGAGCTAAAGTCTGGGCAAGCAGCCTTGAAGGACATGTAAGGCACACTTTCCTTGTCATCTTCCTGGAGTTGCCTAAACCTCTGATGGCATTTTTCTGGCCAGATTTGTTAGTAAAAGGGCCAAAAGTTCCGAAGATGATTTTGCTCTTGCAAGATTTCTTTCAGCTGGTTCTCTGCATTGATGAGGCTCAGAGGGTTTAGAAAACCATCTGAACTCTTGGGATTTTATTTGAACCAAAACCCAAACTTTGAACCTTTTATGGTTTTATACATCACAGGTAAATGTGTCTCCCGCCTTGATATTATTCCCTCTGGTTCCCTCCTGACTCTTTGTCCCTTGAATAAAACTGAACAGTTAGTTGGAGATCAAAACTTGATCCAAGGGTCACCTCCGATTGATGACCTTCTCTCTACAACAACCGCTTTAATTAAAGACGACATCTACAAGCAACCACTATTGCATGGGCCCTTGGATGTGTCCTCAAGACACATTTTTTTCTGTTGCACAGTGGCTGCATCCCCATGATCTGAAGAGTAGCGAGTCCCAGTGGATCATAGATCTTAACCCCATGACAGGCCAACCTATTTATGCTGGCTACTAATAATGACTTATGTTTATAATGGCACCATTCATCCTGGAGGCTCGCTCACAGCACTCCGCTGACCACATGTGTGCTCTTTATGTGGGCATATGTCTATATACACCCACATATCACAAGTGCACAAAAGTCTTGACTGCTGTGACTTTAATCAGCCCTTTCTTCCTTTTGCTTAGCTGCAGGCCCTGATCCCTGGGAGCAGGGGAACCAGGGCACCCTCCTCTTTCTCATTGGGTTAAAGAAAAAAAAAGACTTGACCAATTGGAAGTCCAGCTTTGTTGCTTATTAGGGTCTGTGTATATCAGCCGTGATGCTGCGAAGCAAGTTGAGAGAGACTGTGCAATACATATTTAATAGTGGGAACTCGCCTCCCATTTTATCTCTTCCCCTTCTCTCCTTCCATTTAATGAACCAATTATTCTGACAAGGAGGAGAAGGCTCCCTTCCCAGCTCCCTCTCACTTTGAGCCTTTATTCCCTGCTTCTCTAAAGTGCTGCCTAATTTGGCATAAGACCCTATTGTAGGTTATTTTTATATTCACCATGAATTGTGTAAAATTGTTTCAGCACTTTGGAAATTTTTCTTTTAAAGCAGGAGATATTATTTTATACCCATGTGAGTGACAGATAAGATGTGATGGTAAGAGAATGTCCAAACCGGCATATATATTCAATTGCCTTCTTTTTATTTAACAATATTACAGTTTGTTTTCTATAAAAGATTAAACCCAAAGTAAAACACTTCGACTACATATTAATGGAGTCCCACCTCTGTTTAGGTCAGAATGTTTAAAATGTAGCAAATCTAGTTTTCTTATTGAGGACTGTAGCAATTCATTATTCATGATGAAGCATGATAGGATTTTATTAATTTGCACATTTGCTTTATTTACATGCATAAAAATCCACAGAATTACTATGGATCACCAAATGTTTTGAGGATGAAAATAGAAGATTTCATAATGCTATCCACACAATTTTTCTTAAGCATTTGATCTTCTCTATTTGGTAGATATCTTGCTTGCTGACCAATTTTGCATAGTGTAATGTGAATGAAATGGTGGTTGCTCTTTGTCATATATGGTTTTAAAATGTTTGATTAGTCCTATAAGTAAATTGAACTGAATGACTCTGGTGTGATGTATCTAATTAGAAGACCTGTGAGCAGTTCAATTTATAATCAATAACAAGGGCCAGGTACCCTGATATATGATAGTTATAGTAAGATTAATAAGAAACAGCCTCGGCCCTCAAGAAGCTTCTTGGACCGGTGGGGAGACAGCCTTTCTGAACTCACAAATGTCACTAAAGAAACATAGAAGATACACCTGCTTATCTTTGCTGTCTCAGCATTCCTTCTTTTGCAAACAACAGTCAGCTTTACTTTTAAAGATCTACTTGCACCTCTAACATCATTCATTGGATGTAGCTAGGGAGGAGTTGACTCTACCCCCTTTTTCTTCTAAGAGTCAACAGGTATCTTCCTGGCCAATTGGATCATTCCATCCTTCTAGCCACAAGAATGGATAAGCATTACAACAACTAATCAGAATATATTCTGGGAATTTTTCTAGAGATAGTGGCAAAAAAATATATATGCCCTTTATACTGAGTGTGCTAAGCTGATAGAACATAAATCTGAAGCTTTCGGTGACCACATTTCAAGATTAACCCACCATAGCTAAAGTGGCATTAAGAGTTGGAGAGAATCTTAATGGCATCACTTGAACATTTTTATTTCGCCAGAAATTCTACGAACACTTTATTAGGGCAGCTAACATGTTTGCGTGCATGCGTGCGTGCGTGTGTGTGTGTGTGTGTGTGTGTGTTTATGCTTCTATAAGTGCTTGTATATATGCATGTGTTTTGTTTGATGTAGTTTGAAATGATACCCATAGATTGCAAACAAAATCTTCCAAGAACGTGGGCCCAAAGAGAAGGCAGTAAAAGTTTTCTGGAAGAGATTTCAGATGAAATATTTATATCCCACCAAAAGCACAAGTGTAGATGTTGATTTCATTTAAGTCTAGCCACCAGGGTTAAAAAAAAAAAATCTAAAACCAGTTTTACCATGAGCTCATATTTAAACTAAAGATTGTAGAAGCTTTTTGTTGGGAAATGTATATGCATTGCTCCTGTTCATGCATGCCTGGTTCCTATTTATTGAGTTACTCGTCATCAAATAACTTTATCTATAAGAGACAATTTGATGAGCCCAGAGTTGCTAAATTACCTTTAGTACACAAGAATAACTGCTGAATTTATTCTATGTCTCCAACAGCCAGCACCAATACACTATCCAAAAAGTAAGCAAAACTTTATCTGAAAAGTAATTGTGCCAATTGACTATATTTAAATGTCAAGACAATAAAAAATGTTATGAATCAGTGCTTTGGGGCAGCATATGGACCAAGCTCCATGTCATGCTCCCTTTTTTCTCTACAATCCCATGAGTCTATAAGAATGTCTTGCTTTCCCCATGACATTTCTAACTAACGCCACCACATGACCAGGTAGTTGTCAGTCTAGATAAGTCATGCTCCAAACTTGAGGCTACCTGTTATTCTAAAATTGTAGATTCTCTTTCTATTGTGTTTCATGGGCTTTGCCATCTATTAGAAATACGGAATGCAGAATATAATTGGAAGGTGGACTAAACCCTGGAAGAGGACATCTCTGATGTTCTCCTCCAGATCTTTTTGACCCTGTCTCTTGCTCCACAGGGATCAGTTGAGCCAGCTTTGACCAGCTTTGGGCAGATGCAACTGAGGGGGCTGTACCCCAGTACACATACTGCTTTACCTCTTGCTTCTTGTGCTAGGCCTGTGGGAACCATCTAAGTGTTCATGCTTGGACAAACCAAAAGTGCAGGGAACTTAACAATAGGAGACAAATGTAGGTAAACAAATGCATTCCCCTCCTTGCCCCAGGTGGAGAGTTCTGAGAAGCATTTCATATGGCTATTCAGAAGATCAGAGGGGAGATGAAACCCTCCATAACCATTGAGCTCTGTGGCAACTTGACAAATATCCTAGTATTTTTTTTTCTCTGTGTTTTACCGCTGCATCTTCACAACTCTGTTATTTCCAAATAAACTACACATGAGTAAACCTCTGCCTCATTTTCTGTTTTGGGGGATGGGGAAAACACAGGCCAAGTAGTACTAACACTATTTTTTTTCTTTAGAAGACGTCTAAAGACACCAATATTCTGATGTCCAATCTCCAAATGACAGCATTCTTAAAATGACTCTGCCATACTGTACTTGCCATCAATAAAAGCTAAAGAAAAGGGAGAAATTGGGAGAGAAATAGGTGCCTTTGGAACACTATTTGAACAACAACAAACACCTTGATTTAAAATTTTTACTGGCAGTGCAGACATGGTTCTAACTAAAAACCCTACAAGAATTATTCTCAACATTATAGCCTAGTGAAATTCATTTCACAAAAAAAAGAAACCCTAAAATTCATAGAATCTTAGAAGTCATATCCATACTATTCAACACCTGCATACATTTTTGAAAGATGACTCTTATCTGTGTTGCAACACTCCTCATGATCTGGTGATTATTGTTAGGTTCTACAGGGTAAAAATATGGGGAAACGAATTAAAGTGTGCCATTTACTGATATAACTTCCCTTGAGAAAGAAATTGGGAATCATATACAAGATCATATTTTAAACATGATATCAAGAATTCAATTCTTAGACTCCCTAGGTTTGAATCTCTTCTTCTACTCTTACTAGCTTTGTGACCCTGGACGAGATTACTTTCTCTAAACCTCAGGTTTCTCTTCTGACAAATGGTTATAGCAAAACCGACTTTATGGGGTTTTGGAGTGTTCTAAATGAGAATATTTTGGGAAAACATTTAAACTATGCCTGACACATAGTAGTCACCAAGTAAATCTGATATACTTTGCAAGCCAGGAGATAGGGATCCAATTTACAGTTTAACGAATAATATTAAACTGCATTTTTGCAAAATTAAAAAAGAAAGAAAAATAAAGATAAAAAGATATCAGACAATTTTACTCTGTAACTGAAATACTGCAACTTTAGAAGGGTGGTATCTCAATAAAGTGAATTTGCATGTTCCAAATAATTCAAACTCATTTCTTTAACTCATCTGTTATAAGCATTAGATTGCTGTAAATATGTAGGATTTCATCCACGATTCTTTGGCTATGTGATGACATCTTGCCTTCCTTTTCATTGCATGTGCATAAGACCAGGAAACTGGTTTTAAAAATGTTTTACAGAGAGCTATACATCCATCTCCTTTTAGACAGCATAATCAATTGTTTTAAAAATTTAGCTAATAGGAATAAAATCAGAGCAAAGTTAAAAGTGGACAAAGGAAAATATTTAAATCATAGTAGAGAGATCCCAGGAGAGGACTGGCAGGAGAAGATTCAACGGCTATTCTAAAGTCTGCCATTAATAATACGAGGAGCTTGCAGCGGGTCACTTAATTTCTCTAGGGTTTGATTTACTCCAGATAAAATCTAGTCTAAAACGAAGGGGTGGGATGATTATCTCTGGGGACCTTTCCAACTCTAAAATGTCAGGATTCTAAAATGTTAAATTTCCTTTTTACAGGATGGATCAAAGCATAAACAGACTGGTAAACTTTTCTTTGTACACAAGTATGATTATGCAGCAAAATCATTTGTCCCTGACCTTGATCTTGACATAAATAAAGATTCCATCACAGAAGTCACAGAAAATCAGAAGGATTCCAGTTCACTGTGAGGCATGCTGTGTTTCTTTTGAAAAAAGACACATGACATTTGGTTTGGGTTTTCTGAAGCTGCCATAACATCAAAACCTGGAGTAGAAATTCACTAATGAGGCTTTGGGGTTTAGGAAGGAGGAAAGAAACCAGACAAGAAAAATTTGTAATTAGCACATCAATTATTTGTATGTAAGCTGGGGCTCCTGAAGTGCTTTAAAAGGAGGTTAAAAGTGAATATTCCAACAATGTGTCAAGCATTTCCTTATGACTGGTTTATGGTTGTAATGCATACAAACATTGAAGAAAAACGGTTACTGCTTAAAGACATGGTTCTTTGAATCTTTCTCAATTTCCTTTTAATTCAGGTTTTGTACACATCTAAATAAACTGGTTGAGTTATAGCCGTAAAATATTGTTCAATGATATGTTCATAATTTCATAAATAGCGAGCAAAACTGAGGGAAAGATACTGGTAATTTGGGAAAATGCCCAAAGAAGTATTCATTTTTCCCCCCCTCTCTGAGGAAAAAAAAAAATCCAACTTTTCAGAAAAAGGAAGCAAGGTAATAAAATATGAAATGGCGTTCCCAATACCAAAATGGCTTTTTGCCACCCTGGATGGAAGAATTATTCAACAGATTTAGGCAACTTCCCACAAAGCTCTGGATCAAATTTCTAATTATTACCTGCCTGATTTTATTGAAAGTAACTTTGAAAAACTGGCAAAGTCTCTTATGGAATAATAATAGAAAGTGAACTTGGAGGATATAGAAGGAATAAATGCCACCTATTGTTTGATTAATTGGACACATTAAACTCATGAATTAGTGGAAAGAGACCTTCTAAACTCTCACATCACCACCCTCCAAAGGTGAGTTCTGGTATCACAATGGGGGAAATAATTAACTGGAAATTACTTAAGGAAATTTGATGATTTAGGAATAATGCTTTTATAATGCCATGGTTGGTTACTTTAAGATATTGTGGAAAATTAAAGATAATTACAACATCAACTGTCAACATTTTTAAAGATTTTGCACAAAGAACATATTGACAATACGAAAAGCATGTATGATAGTACCTCTGCCAAGCCCCATAATTGAAATTTTTATCTCGGTAAAGCATCATTCAAGTGGAGATCCTTTTAAATAAGGCTGTTACAATTTAATGCCATCTCTTAACTTACAATCAGTATTTCTTAAATAAAATGGAAATAATCATCTTAAAGGCAGAACCCAAAAATGGAATCTGCATTAAACTGAAAATCAGTCCATGCTTCACCACACAGTAATTTGACCTAAAGACAACATTCCTATTCCCACAGCTACAAGATGTGAGTTCAGGCAATGAAAAGATTTAAGAAGCACAATGTGGAGTAGATTCTAAGATATGAAAATGTCTCTGTCGAGTTCCAGTGTAACAAAATGCAGACATCCATGAGCCAGCGGTGTTAGCGTGCACTCCCACCAAATAGTCTATGACAACAGGAAGGATAAGCAGAAAAAACAAAAAAGAAAGAAGGTAAATCAAATTATGTCATTTCACTTGGGGCTTCATGTCTTGCTAATTAATTTGTGGCATTGCTGAGTTTCAATGAAAAGGGACCTCAAAATGAATCCCAGGGTATGGTGATCCCATGAGGCATTTCTTGTACTCTGGGGTTATAGACCAAAATGTCTGAAATGTGCCCTCAAGTGTTGGAGAACAGACTGACTTCGCTAGTGGTGAGGACATGATGTAGCCCATTGATAGGACAAGTGGCAATGCTCCTTTTAGGTTTTATTATGGAAAGTGGAGTCTGGAAGGTGTAGTGAAACACATGGAAAAGGAAAGAAATCAAGAGATGGTCAACGAATTGAGTGCTTTTAAGACAATGAACACATAATACAATTAGCTTGTATTTACCATTCATTATACTTAAATCAAGTCCTCAACACTAGCTTCTTCGACTGCATCATGCAACAAAGCACAGAACCCGCTGTCCGTAAAAATCAAAACAGAGCCATAGCTTATGAAAATGGTAACTCCTTGTCAACTCAGCTTCCTCCTGTTGCCTGGTAATGAGAGAGTTTGACACCACCTGACACTACACTCATATAAAAATTTCAAACATATCATGCAAGAGAGTCACAGATCAATCCCCACCTCCATGAAACCACTGGCGTGAGACAGAAAAGCCATTTTCAATGGGCCCAGCAGAGCAGAACACAACTAAATGCAATTCTTTTTTTCCCACTTGTACTGCGTCGGTACCTAAAGAAGAAGGTTAAATGATTAGTGGTAACATTGAAGACGGTGGCTCTGACATATCACCATCACCCAGTACATTTTTCACACACTTAGATGCAATGCCAATAAGCATCATTTTAGAGATGATCTTGATTAAAAACACTGACCTTCCTCCACAAATGCTTACTGACTGAATACAGTCCTTTGAAAACAAAGTACTTATTCAATATTAAGCTCAGAATGTTTTCTTTTGTGTTATTAAATCCAATATGCTGTCATCTGTTTTAGGTGTAGTTCGTAGGCATTTTAGGAAAAGAAAACAATATTCTTTGCCTGTAGGATATATAATTTTATAATTAAACACAATACTTGAAAAAAAAATACTCTGGTGTCCTGGGACACTATTGGAAAATTCTTTGCTAGGCATTCCTCTGACAGAAACGTGCCGATACTTCTCCAGGACATGATTTCTGGAGCTCATTAACAGGCTTAAAAGTTGTAAAAAAAATGTTTTAAATCGATATTTTGAATGGTGCATTGTCTGTAATGGTTTTACTATTCAAATACAGTGAGTTTAGTTACTAGAAAATGTTTGTTACTGGACGATCTATTAACTACAGATGTTGAAATTGCTGTTTGTAAGCACATGCCAAACAGTAATGATTTCTACATTTAAATGTGTTGAGCTGCAATGGTTGTGTATTTCAGCTAGGTGAAAAACTGATACCATGTCTCGAATTCTTCGTGCAGCATGTGTCTCTAAGCACGAAAGACTTTGTCGGCATCCAAAAGCAATACTCACTACAAAACAAGGGGGCTGTTGTGCTTTAATCAGAACCGTCACCAGACCCATTAGAACTCATTATAGGTATTTCTTTATTCCTGAATAGGAGTGTTCCACTATTGTAGGAGTCTATACATCTTTACCCAATTAGAGAGTGTCTGACATCTACTTGAATGTCTCACTGTCTCTGAACATACCCCATGCTCTCCACATTTCTGTTCCTTTTAAGGCCTCTCTGGCACTTAATTGCAGATCTATTAAGTTGTCGGAAAAGTCATGACATATTTTTTCTGTTTTTCGGTGCAAAAATGCGTCATGACTTTTCCGACAACCCAAATACTTGTGGTAGAAATGTTACTTGTGTAAGTACACGTGAAATACCGGTTACTTTTGACGAAAGGTAGTATCTGAAGCAATAATTTGAAAGTAAAAATAGCTAGGTCTGAATCCTCATTCCGAAAAAACTTTTACATGCAACTGGTGCATTTATGCTCGAGTTTCTCAAACGTATATAGACTGAGTAGTAGCATTGCTTGGCCAAGGACACACAACTGTTCAACTTCACTAACTGAAGCCATCATACTAATTTCCAAAGTGGTTATACCAGTAGATACATATACCACTGTTGGATGAAAGTACCTATCGTCCCTTATCTTTGACAATCTCTGACATTGCCTGCTTTTTCAACTGATGCTCATCCGGAGGAAATTATAGTTTTAATATAATGTGGTTAATGTGGTTGATCATCTTTCCATATGTTCATGGGCCACTTGTGCTTCCTTCTTTTTGCATATTACCAATCATTTCTTTGCCCCATTATTCTACTGTGTTGCTTGCCTCAATCTTATTCACTCATTTGCGTTCTCTACATATTGGGCCATTTCCTCAAACATCTAGAAGCTTACTTTCCTTTCATTAGAGTAGTTAAAATATTGCCTGGCATAGACTAAAAGCTAGTTAGTATATTGTTACTAACCATTTTTGCTGTGACTACTTATCTTGTAGGAGACATACTAGATGAAATATCAATTAGTAGCTAAAGTGAAGGTGTATGAAAATCCCAATATACCATCTCCATCTTTCCATGTCCTTCAGTTGGGCCACCAGCAATGAGTAGGCTTGGATAGGCAGAGGGGTCAATGTTCTGAAAAGCCAACATTTGGACATTTAAACAATTATGTTAGCTTCCATTAGTTCTCCTTTAGCTTAACTGAAGTTCAGATGATGGGATGTCTGTGTGTTTTAGGGCAGGAAGTGAACAATATCACTTTCTAAGAAAGAATGGGCCTTTATATTGGTGTAATTTTCTGAGGTTTCTTTGTCTGTTTGTTTTTTAATGGCGGGTCTTCCTTCGCTTTGTGTGACTTAGTAACTAATTTGAAGAACAGCAGTTGAACTAGAGTTTCTGGGTAATAACTCCCCTGTCTCAAATGCCTCAGCATTCAAATGTGGGGGTTCAAAGAAATGCATGCAGCTACCATTATATAAAAAGGGTTCCCCCAAGTGACCCCATTCATGTGGAATGTTTACCACTTATGAGATGCTCACTTCTTGACTGATTGGTGGTAGGTTTTGCTAACAGGTACCAGGTAAAAAAAACAAAACAAAAACAAAACAAAAAAAAACAACTGGGAAGGATCTTCCCTCCTTTCCCACAAATAATATTTGTCCTCATCCAAGGATCAAGACAACTTGTTCACATCCTTTCCCTTCAGTGTCAAATGCAAACACTCTTAGGAGAGATTTGCTTATACTGTAGCCTAGCAAGAAGAGCTTTTCCAGGGCACTTTCCTCTGGACCACAGAGACACAGAAATGTAAGTGTCCTGGGCTCAGTGCCAGGTCCGTTCCTATGTTGTAAGGATCAAACCAGTTAATAACTGTGAAAGTGCCTTGTATACTCGAAGGTCTATACCACTGATTGTTAACCTTTGGGGGCTATGAATTCCTCTGTGATTGTGATGAAAGCCACATACTATTTATATGGGAAAAATGTGCACATGTACATGTCACCACTACAAGCAGCCACCAAAGTTTGTATATGATTTCAGGGGAGTTGTGCACCTCCCATAAACAGCTAGGAGTTCCGTGGACCCAAAGTTAAGACCCCCCAGCTCTATAGTAATAGAAAAGATTAATTTTAAATTTTAGAAAAGAATCTCCTAATAAGGCAGTATGGGATGCACTTCTCAACTTTCTCTTTCTCCTTTTTTGAAGGACCTGATCACAAGCCAACTTTCTTTTCCTTTTTTCCCTTATTACTTCAACAAAAACTCTATCATCTTAAAAATAATTACACGAATAACTGAATTTAATTTTGTGTTTAACCTCAATATGCAATGTCAATATTACTTTTAATATTTATATATTAACTTCCTACCAAAAATGCTGTTAAAATTGATGGTTAATTTTTCTATCTGTTATCATTATGACGACCACATCTTGCAAGGATTTGAAAATGAGCATCCATGTTTAGAGGCTTGGATTCGTATTTTACATTTCAACGACTCAAACATTATTTTCCATTCTCATCTATAGTTAAACATCTGGAAAATGCTTGTTATAGATGAGTATTAAAGAAAAAACTGGGAGTTAAAATCTGCATTTAAAAAGATCACATTCTTAACTGATCTCTTCCCTTTGCTCTCTCCCAGTCCTATATCCATTTGCCCTGATGCCCTGACCCTCTCTTTCCAGTGTGTGTATGTCATGGGCTGTGCAGTTGTGTCTGACCCCTGGTGGCCCTATGAATGAGTGATGTCCACAGCATCCTGTCCTCAACAGCCCTGCTCAGCTCCTTCAGACCCAGGATTATGGCTTCTTTTCTGAAGTCAATCATCTCACGTTTGGCCCCCTTCTTTTGATGCCACCTTCTATTTTTTCCAGCACTATTGTCTTTCCCAAAGAACCCTGCCTTCTCATGACGTGGCTGAAGTAGGACAGCTTCCATTTTGTCATTTTTGGGCTCCAGTGATATTACAGGCTTAATTTGCGCTAGGGCCCACTTGTTCATCTTTCAGCGGTCCAGGATGATACACAGAGCTCTCCTCCAACTCTATATTTCAAATAAACATTTTTGTTTTCCTATCAGCCTTCTTAGTGTCCCAGTGTTGCATCTGTTCATAGAAAAACAGAAGATGAGGATGTCAACAACCTCAGACTTGGTCTCAATGACATATCTTTGATCTTGGGGATTTCACCTATTTCTTCCATCACTGGCCTTCCGAGTCTCAGCCTTTTCAAAGCATTGATGGAGTCAGACACTTCTTGTGTTAATAGAATATATATTTTGATAGCTTTTTAAATGTAATTTGAGACCTTCACTAAGGAGTATCAGAAGACATTTCTGCACTTCACCTTCTAGGAGATTCCAGTTTAAAACAACCAGCCAATTGATGGAAAAGTTGAAGATTCCTTTCATAAACCTCTGCTCTTTTCTCTACTATAGCATTTTGAATTTTATTTGAAACTCAGGGTCAACACATTGCAATAACGAATCACATGCCTTTGTAGCTATTGGGTAAGCACTATGAAATAAAAGTGAAACTGTTACACCAGCACCACTTCCCCAAGTTGTACATAAATTGTAAAATATAAGGGAAGAAAAGAAAAGCATAAAATGTAAGAGTTTTTAAAATGATCTTTAAGGCAGGGAGAGGTGGCTTTTTTAAACTTGAGATCTCTGTTACATGGTTAACTGTAAAAAGAAGTTGGATAAGCTTATTAAAATAGCATACCTATGTTTAAGTAGTCATATGGAAAAAGTATGGAAGAATAATGTCAAACTCCTAACAGTGGGGTGGGATTGGCATGGGTGGCAGCAAACACTTATCATATATAAATAAGTGTTATACATTCCTACATCATTTGACTTTGTTACAATAGTATTGATACTATTTATAATTAGAAAAAGCTGGCAAAGGTAACAAAGGAGTAGAGGTTAGTCCTTCTTTATGAAGACTACTTTTGTTCCATTTTACAAAGTAATAGAAATGTTCCAAGTATATTTTTTAACTTTCAGTGCAATTCTTCTCATGTTTGTGAGAATGAACAGTTTGCCTTGCTGTAGATGATGAAATTAATAGGACACTATGTGTAATGGAACCCAATGAGATATCTCTGAGCTAGAAGCACAGTCATATGTTCTAGGCTGTCAACTACATACACAGTATTTTCAGGGGTGGTACCGACTTTTACATATGCAAGACAGCATTGTGTGAAGTATGGAATCCAAAGCCACTTCAAAAAGAGTCCAAAGCAACTTTAGTATTGTCCCAGGATTTTAAATGTAGGATTTTAATTACACCAAATTATTATGTAATTATAAGACATTTATTCAAGGAATTAACGATTTCTGACTCAAGATATATGTTGTCATATATCTAAATGGTACCTGTGCTATCAAAGGGCATAGGGAAAAGTCAAATGAAAAATGTATGTTAATATCCCCGAAGAAAGAATAAAACCTGATAAAATATTTATGGGTAAATATTACATTGTTTGACTCATTAAATAAAAAGGTATCTTAAATAGTTTGATCATAGATGGCATATACTTGATTTGTCCAGAATATAGAGAATAGATTGGCTAGTAAATATCTTTATATAACTTAATCTCAAAATGTCTGTCCAACATTAAAATTGATGAATATTGCATCCAGGCAACTGCAGCCAGCCTATGGGGAAGAGCATTTCTTGGCTTCTGTTGTAATATTGAGAAACTGGACTGTGCTATGTCCAAGTCATGAGCTTTCTGGCAGTGGCAATTTCACACACACACACACACAAAAATTGGCTTGGGAAAATAATCCTAGTTCTTTCTCCATTGACAAATTCATAAACTAAGTAACATCTCAGATTGTTCAGTCTCATTGAAAATGCAACGTAACTATCTATTTAGCTTGCTAATTAATGGTGTTTCTTTTAAGGCTTAAATGCACTCAGGAAACCCTGTACATGAACTGCCAGAGGTATATAGGACACCTGTTTTCAAATACCCAATCTCCTGAGGTTTCAAACTAGCAACTTTGAGATTGTTATGTATTTTGGATAAGCTACAGGAAAAATATCACTCAGCCAACATGCTAATCTGATATTGATAAAGAGCCACAATTGCTACAGGGGTAGTCAGAGGATTCGAGTAGAAGGTAGATTGGACCTGATTCCATGTCCGTGATTGTGTTGGCTAATAGAGAGTATCAAAGCCATTCTCAAAATGTTGCCAAAGTCCAAGTAGGGAAAATACAGAGTACCTGAAAGAATTTTTGACTCAACACTCTTAATGGGTACAGTTCCAGGGACTGGCTGGAGTGCCAGGGAAGAATGAAAATGAGATTGGTGCGTTCCTTTGGGCAAGGATGGAGTTTGGATGAACTGCGCATGCACTCAATGATCACAAATAAACACTGGAATCCTTCCTAATGGCCTTAAGTTTGTTTGACCATGTAAATGCACATTCTTTGTTCTTGAAAGTGGTTGAAAAACCAAATTTACTAATAATTTACTGTTAGAAATATCTTTGGTGTGGGTAGCATGTAATCTTGTCACTGGTAATTCAGCTAATATGTAACATGTAGTGGCTATAGATAAGCTTTCAACTTTCAACCCTTTGTTCTGGCTGTAAGATGTCAGTGGGACCCATTTTGGTGCTTTTTATTACTGCATCAAAACCATGCTGCGAATTTGTAGCTGCCATAAATGCTTAATGTAAAAGCTCATTGTGCAATAAAGTGTCAGAACACTGTTTTTAAACACGTTTTTAAAGCAACATTTTACAGCTTACATTTTTTTTGCCACTGCGTACTATAAAAAGTACAGATTTTCAATGTCACATTCATACGGAGCACATAATCATTCCTGGGAAAGCATAGTATGGTGAGAATGAAACGGCTGCTCTTCAACCTTTTTATAAACCCTGCTGTTTCTCTCCCACCCATTGGTGGGGCCACTTCTGTCTTCCTCAAAGCTGAAAACTACATCCTTGGATGAACACACTGTATTCAGAGATTAATTTGGGTGCTTTGGTCTTCCAATTGATTTAAACTTTAAACATAAGATGAACACATACACAAAATAGAAAGACATGGATGGCCCATATTTCATCTCGGGTTACACTGCATATCATAAAATAGCATTATTACATAGTTACCATTAAAAATGTCTACAGTCTGTTTTTAATTGAAAGGCAGCATTTTTCTTCCAACTTTGAGTTGGAATTTTATTTTCATTTTAAATCTCTCTTCCGACCACCCCGCCAACATTCTTAATCGCTTACATTTAAAAGAATTACTTTATTTAACCATCGCGGTCACTTCAATGTCAACACAACCTTGAGTCCACCTTGCAATTTTTTCTTATTTTTCTAATTATTTTTCCATCTATAACTGACTGGCAGCTCTTGTGTCCAGAGCTTTCTAGAAGTCAAATCCAGTAGGAATAATTTTCCCTGTAAGCCTCAGATACCTCTTGTTGGACACAAGCTTGTTTTTGTTTTTTTCCCCATCTGTGATCGGCAATGCCTTGTAACCATGGGTACAACCGAATTCTCTATTTCTTAGGCTCTCTCTGGCTAGAGTCAAGCAACTGTTTCCATAACTAAACTTTGAGTACCTGCACAGACTATTTCCTAACCATCTACACGGTTGGCAGGTAAGAAAGCATCCTTTTTGTGGAGTGATTCCCGCTTTGCCAGAAAACAATTTCATATAATTCTTAAAGCACACGAGACAAAATTTTGTCTGTTATGGCTCACTATTACATTCCAGTTTGGCGTAGGCTGTGCATATTGTAGGCACTCAGTAAATACCTATTGAATATGTTAATAGATGATTTTGGAAAAAAGAAAGAATAAAATAAAATGTGTTCACACAATCATTACTTTTTATTAATGTCCAATAAGTTTGATTTAATGTCTGCAAGTTCTCACAAGAGCACGATTCTTGAAATAATGAGATGCAAATTTGTCTCAGGATAAGACTTCAATGTAATCTGCAAAACAGACTGCACTTTTGAGTCCAGAAAAATGGCTCAGCTCCAAAGAGTTTAGGAATCTTTCTCATTGACTAGAGTCTTCTTTTTGCCCCTGACCCAAACATGAAGTTTCCTTTTTCCTAGCTGAAAGTCACTGAATAGAGGTGTCGCAAAATACATACGAGTTCTTTGTGAAGTGGACTGAGCAACTAATTAACTTATTTGGCTGTAAACATAACTAAAAGAATTCACATCTTATAACATAATGACTTTCATAAAGACACAGTCTGTTGAAGCCAAAGCCATCAAGAAAAACACCACAAACTTTTGCGCTCCTCTTGGCAAACATGGAAAAAACTTGGTGATTCATTCTTATTCAGAGGAACGCATTTCATTTTTTTAAAACCCAAAGAAAAGTGCCAATTATAAAATGCCAAAGAAATGAAAAGGAAGTGCAGACATACAGGAAAAGCCTTTTTAAAAGTTACTTTTACATTCCACCCAATTTTTTTTGTTTGTTTTTTGGCCACATGGCACATATCTGTTTAATATGCATGAAGTTGGCACACATGTTTTTGGTTCCCCCCACACACACACACACTAGCTAGTGACAACCTAAGTATTTGGAATGCACAGCGTTTTTCTATATTCTAAGGTATGACAATTTCTTACTCATTTAATTTTTTAGACTGTTTTCTAACTGTAGAGATTGAACCTTTGTACATAGCCCTAGTACCTCTAGCAACACCAATCATTGCCTGAAGTTGGTCATTTATAATTTCTTACAAGCAGTGATGCCAAGGAAAACCATAACAATACTAGGGACTAAAGAAGAAGAGACGAAAATATTAAAACTCTTATCAGTTGCTTTAGCTCTCGCTCCCATTAGTTTTGATCTGGCTTCTTTTTGATGCTCAGTGTATGAGTGACTACACATTTAATAGGAGCGCTCATTTTTTTTTGTTAAATGATTGTTTTTTGAAAATGTAAATTGTTCTGTAAGATAATAAATCCTACCATAGGAAGCAACCCTGAATTTGCTTTTCTTCTTTTAATCTATTTTTACTCTACAGTTTTATGCCCTTTGACCGTTAAGGTGTTAAAATTCCTGAATCATTTTTATTTGAAGCATCTTTGGTTTGCTTTGCTGTTCAATCCATGAAATTCTTTTGAGGCACTTATGTATTAAAAGTGATCAGAAAAAGATTACTAGCTTTGGACAAGTAAGTCCTCCAAACCTTCCATTCTGAAGTACTAAGTATATAAAATTCAATGAAGAGAGAGAAGACAGATTGACAATGATGTTATCAGTTTTTATTTTCTATTTGGTTATAAGAGGCATGTGATATAAGTCTGTTTAAGCATCCCACTTGAAGACTGAGCAACACAAAAGGAAAGATGAAAAGGGAATTGTGGTGGTAAACGAAAGGAAGTGTCTCAGGGCACAGCCTCCAGGGTACACTAGGCAGCGGACCTTGATGTCACAACATTAATATCAGCCAGTACAATTCCAGGTGTTCAAGCATCAAGCGTGCTAACAGAGGTCCTGGTAGATTACTCCATTCTGTGCTGATATCAAAAAAGTAGACAGACTGCCTTGTGTTAAACCATCCGGTGCCACAAGTGGATGATAGTTGAGATGATCAGCAAATCTCTGTAACTACTTTTTCCTCATTTGATGGAATTCATAAATGATTATGTGCTTTGTATAGAGAAAAAGGCTATATACTATGTTTTCCTTAGCAGGGAAACTGGTATGTAGTTTTAACAACAACAACAAACAAATTACTAAAATCTTTAGACGTGATTAAAAGAAAATATGTAATGTTTACATTTCAATGTTCCACATCTCTGTGCTTTCAAGGTAGAAACCCAAATACCAAGGTAAGCAGGTGGTATAGGCGATGCTATAGTTATTTGTTTATTTGTTTTTTCCCCCACTTATTCAACAACTATTAGTAAGCTCTAGGTACTGATGAGCATATCAGATATATAGCAGAGTGCAAAACAGATAAATCCAGACAATAAATAAACAAATGGTGTATGTGAAATAAAGAACATTGGGTATAGGTTAGATGATACAGAGAGTTGTTGTCTTATCATAGAGTGGGGAAAGATACAGAAATCTTAATTGTGTGAAAAGAAAGCCACAGAGCCATCCAGAGGGCCAAGTTCATCAGGCAGAGGGAAGATGAAGAGCTGAGGTGCATTTTCACCTACACGAAAGGACCCACGTCTCTATTCAGCATAAAACGTGTTACCCTTGGAAACAGCTGTTCTCCTTCAGGTATCTGACACAGCTGATATACTTGTATTGACATATATTTTCATCACAACATCAAAAGCGTGAACGTTAATGTTGAAACCAATCCAAGTCTCCATCAACTTGACATACACTACAAAAATCCATGTTTTAACTTCATGAAAAATAAAAACAACAACAAAAAACCCTGTCTAGAAACATGGACATTCTTTGTGTTGGACTATGTGATTACATCAAAATATTTTTGAAAAATGTTTAAACATAAATATATATTCAATATTACTACCGTATATTCTTACCAACATATAGGTGATTAAACAAAACATAAAAAAGCAACATCATTCTGCATGCTATTGTACCTTTAATATGAGATGGCTTGAAGTTTCTAAAGGGCATGAACAGCCTTTATGATGTATATGTTATAGAATATGAAGAGTATATTTTAGAATTTAAAGTGTAGAAACTTCAAACACTTGATCAAAAGCTAGTTTGATTTTATTTTTTTAACTATCTAAAGAATATTATACGTTTCTATCTTAGATCTACTGTACTATTAACTACTGACAAAAGTAACAATTGGCATTGCTGCATTGAGCCCAAGCAACAAAACACAGAAAGAAAAATGTGGAGCAGTTAAATCATGTAAAATACATGGAAGTTTGGTTTAAGCCTGTTTGCCCGTGCTCTTTAACATTGTATAAGTAGCTCTAGCTAGTATATTGGTAAATTTATAATTTTATTACACTGTCCATGGTTAGAATCCTTCATTTTCTTTACATAATAAACTGTATTCACCTGGGGGTTGTGTTTGCTAACCACACATTAAAGGAATCCTTGAAATTTGTTTAAAAATTGGTCATCTTTTGGGTTTTAAAAAATCTACAACTGTCAAGTTTTAGCTGGCTTTGCTGGGTGAATTAGCATGTGTGTGACACAGGCTAAAACGGCTGCTGTTCTTTCATAGAATGTGATTCTTTTATTGGGCAGGAGTGTCCCCATACTCCTCCAAAATAAATAGAACAGCCCAAGTTAGTTTTGATTAAGCATCTTAGAGAGGATAGTTGAAGGAGAACATAAACTCAATGAATGATTGGGACCTTTGCAAAGCAGTGTGTAAATAATTTCTCTCCAGCATTCTGTCTTATTATTCTATTAGTGCAGTGTGGTTTCACTCAGATTCGATTTGCGTTCAGCCAATCAGAAATCTCAAGTTCGGTATTCCAATCAGCCATAATTCAGCCAGCATTATGACAGTTTAAGAACCAGCTTTAGAGCTTAATATGCCCGTGTTTGAGTCCCACGCATCCGTAAAAGCTGATGCCTTAATCCATGGACGGACTTGCTCAAGTGAACTGCTAGACGCCGATACACCAAGCAGGTGGCTAGTCTCCTAATTAAGTGAAGAACATCCTCCCTGAGGGGCTGGGATCAATTAGATCAGGATGTCTCTTACAACT